>NW_027461846.1:0-300000 GCF_050947455.1 Rhinoderma darwinii | reverse complement strand
TCTTTTCCTTCTATACTCTCTGTATTGCGGTGGAAATGAATCAATATGGAGGAGAGCTTATGGAAGTCTGTGATTGTGCTCAACCTCCCTTTAAGTGTGTGCAAAGCCCTGTCACATACCTCCAGAGACCAGGACTAGCAAGATGGTGATTCCTCCCCTCTAGGCCACTCCTCGCCGTTCCACCTCTCTCCTTTAATGCCACTGACCCTCCGTAAGCTGCGATGACTCCCCTCCTCACCTCAGTCCACAGATCCCTCGCTGCTCTCCCGGAATCCGGCAGACTGTGACTGCTGAGCTGCTGCTGAGCCGCTGCGGTGTTGTTACACGAGGTGATTGTAGAGGCGCCTGAGCCCGGGAAGCCGTGCCTCCTGTCTCTCCTCCTCCACGATGTTCCAATTTCAGAGCCAAACCTGTTCCATTTCTTAGCCGACCTCCTTTCTTCACGTCGCCCACCAAGCACAGGGCAAGTTCAGCTACCGGGAGAACTTCTATTTTTTTTGTCGGGTAGGTTTATTTAAGCCGGTTTGAGCTTCTTAGCCTCGGAGCTCCCGGTCACACGTCCGTCCTCATGCAGGTCCAAGCCACGCCCCGGGACGAGCTGTAGTTTTAAATGGTGCCATTTTATGGTACATACAGCTTCTTGATCACTTTTTATTGCATTTTCTTTGGAGCTAAGGTGACCAAACAACAAAGATTTTGGCATTTTACATTCTTTATTTCTTACAGCGTTCACCGTGCGCTATAAATTACAATTGACTTTATTCTGCGGGTCGGTGCTATTACGGCGATACCATATGTATATAGTTTTTTTTATGTTTTGCAGCGTCTGCACAATAAAATCACTTTTTTATAAAATAATTAATTTTCTGTGTCACCATATTCTGAGAGCCATAATGTTTTAATTTTTCAGTCCAAAGAGCTGTGTAAGGGCTTTTTTTTTGCGGGACGGGTTTTAATTTTATTGGTACTATTTTGGGGTACATGCAACTTTTTGGCTTCTTTTTATTCCATATTTTGGGAGGGGTGGAGATCAAAAATAGTGATTCTGGCATTGTTTTTCGCTGTTTTTTTTTTTTTTTTTGCGGTGTTCACCGTGCAGGAAAACTAACATTATAGTTTTATAGTTTGGGTCGTTACGAATGCGGTGATACCAAATATGTGTACTTTTTTAATATTTTCATTTTTTCCTAGTAAAAAACACTTATTATTGGAAAAAAAGCAGTATTTGTTTTTTTAACGTATAACTTTTTTTTTTACACTTTTCTAAAACACTATTAGTAACATTTTTACTTTACTCTTCTATTCACCGACTGTGTGCATCGGGTACGACTCAGTGACATCCTGCCACTCTGAAAGGAAGTGGCTGGTCCTGATAGGCTTCCGTCCATGGCAGACACGGAGGCCATTGTTTGGCCTACGGTTGCCATGCCAACCATTGGCAAACCCCGTAAATTTATCGAAGAGGTCTGCCAATGTGCTAGAATCGATTGGCACATTTAAGGTGTTAATACACAAAATCAGCGGCAAAGGACCGCTGGCCGGCAAGAGTGGAGTGTCAACTTTCGGAGACAGCTGACCTCGCAGTAACTGAACCGCACAGTAACTGTACATCGTGGTGCGCGAAGTAACCTCCCGCCACAACGTACAGTTGCGTCCTGGTTCGCCTAGGGGTTAAAGACTAGGCTCCTTCTATTTTTTTAAAGGGGCCACATGCCACAACTGATCCCTGTCACTACTGTGCCTTCAGAGAGTCCCATCCGTACAAAATACATAGTTCTCTATAGAAGCGAACCTGTTCTCCTAATACAAATACAGATGCATAACATAAAATTAGGTACTTAACATATATACATAAGTCGCTTTGGGGCACACCCTATCTACAGTGAAGGAAATAAGTATTTGATCCCTTGCTGATTGTGTAAGTTTTATGTATGAGGGAAGGGAAAAGGGAGAAAGTATATGATCTGAATTAATATGTAACTTTTATTTGTATGCATTAAAATAGAGATAATTGTAAAAATCCTTGGTGTAAGAGGTATGTGTGAGTGACCCCCAAACTCACATACCTTGGCTATATAAAGTGTGGTGTCAAAATTGCTGAGTTTGCAAAGCAGTAATAAATTGTAAAGTGGCAGTACCGCAGGATTAGGCAATAATAACCTGCTGCACTGCTATAAGGCTGCACTGCTGTATAATGTGAACAGGAGCCTACAAGCAGCGCTTTATAGCTGTAATCTATTGTGCTAATATTCTTTATAATTCACCATGGCGAAAATCATGGATCAATTGAAACATAGAATGCAACGTCAGAAGGAATATGTCACAGATGTCTTTTCAGGCAATCAGGACCATAATCAGGGGACATCATCGGCCGAATTGCACATAGATGACCTTATTAAAAAAATTTAAAAATTTACAGATTAGACAGGTACAATCAATATGGACTAAGTCCACGCTTGAACAATATCTGGAGCAAGGTCTTATATCCAGGGGTTTACGTATTCCACTCTTCCCCTCATATGAGCTATCCAAACCAGGGTTAAAAGATAGATGGGAATCAGCATTATCAGAGTGCTCTAGAGCTCTCATGGGCATTCTTATTGAGGATGAGACATTCATCCTCAACACGGTGGAGAAGGACCTTGAAGCTTTGACCCCCAATTTAGAGAGCCATGAGAGCTCTGCACAATTTACAGAAACCTTCAAGAGAACATTAGATCACATTGATCAAATAGAGACCAAGATCAAGAATAGAAAGAGGAAGAAATATTCTCGTGATAAGGCGGATTATTCTAGAGGGGAGGTCTATAACTGGGGTAAAACAAAATCTCTCAGGCTCAACAAGAGTCAACACAATAGGGTACACAACCACACTGAACCCAGTGACTCACATGACTTCTCTGATACTGGGACGGATGGTACGGATCTCTCGGATTCTGATGCAGATCCGCATCAGTCCCAAGGTAGACACCCTGTAAGACATAAGAATCTGTCTAAAAACTCAGACAATCGTACCGAGGTCCCTTTTTTACGGGACAGAGGGAGATGGGGTTTCAGGGGCTCCCAATCAGGGAGAGGAGGTCATCAGAGAACCCACAAGAAATAAATATCAACCTTGACAATACACGTGAGGATTGTCTTAGAGTCATTAATCTTTCTAGTCATGTTTTGACCAATTCACAATTTTCAGTCCTCAAAAAGGGTTTTAATTATTGTGTCACCACAAGATTGAATAAATTTACAGTCATTAAGGATCTCCATTTGTTCGGGCGGAAACTTTATTACCAGAAGCTCTATAATAAATCTATTACTCATATGGATAATGATTTGACCGGTACAGGGAATATGGAACTCCTATCGCACGTAGAACAGAACACTCTCAAGGACTTGGAGGAATTACTTGCTGAGAATTCCACAACAGTGGAAGGGAATGACACGGGTCCCTTGACTCCTAACAAATTTAAGAAGAAATTCCAATCCAGAAACCGTGTAATGCCCCCACTTGACAGTTGCCCAGCCATCAGAGTCTTCATAGATTTAGTCACACAGGATCTTATGTCATTGCCTGCCTTATGCCCACTCAATAACATTAGCCCCAATGAAGAAAGGGCTTTACAAGAAATGAAAAAGTGGGAGGATGTGGTTTTCAAGAACTCCGATAAAGGGGGCAATGTAGTCATATGGTCTAAGGATCAGTATCTACATGAGGCGAAGAGACAACTGATGGATAAGGCATGCTATCGCCCCTTATGGGGTGACCCCACATCACAGTTTGTCATCGAGTATAACAACATGGTCTCAGAAGGCTTCGAAATGGGGGCGATTACTGCCACTGAGAGGGATTTTCTTAAGGTACAACATCCTCGGATCTCAACATTCTATCTCCTCCCCAAGATTCATAAGAGTTCGACTAATCCACCGGGGAGGCCCATTGTCTCTGGTGTGGGAAATTTGACTGAAAATTGTAATCATTGGTTGGATCAGGAGCTGCGTGAATTTGTTTACCAGTTACCCTCCCACACCAGGGACACTATGCAGATCCTGAAGGATCTGGATGGTAGTTCTCTGGAGGCTAATGAATGGCTGGTTACTTGTGACGTGGAGTCCTTGTACACCAGCATTGACCATGACACGGGTTGCAGTGCTGTAGAGTTTTTTCTATCAAGGAAGGAGAATTACAGTCCGGCACGCAGGACCTTTATTTTACGTGCTCTCAGATTTATCCTCAAGCACAATTATTTTGTGTTTGATGGACGGTTCTATCTACAGGTGCGCGGAACGGCGATGGGAGCAGCAGTGGCACCAACCTTTGCAAATCTCTATCTGGGTTGGTGGGAGGAAACATTTGTTTTCTGCCCCTCAATGGATCACCTTACGGTTAACATCAATATTTGGCGGCGTTATATTGATGACATTTTGTTTATCTGGAACGGACCCGCCAGTGATTTGGAAAATGTCATTAACAATCTTAACACCAACAATTTTAATCTAAAATTGACTACGACATACGATCAACATTCAATCCCCTTCCTGGATGTGAGGATTTTTGTAAATGAACATGGAATCATTGAGACTGACCTTTTTCGCAAGGATACGGCCACAAACAGCCTTCTAGACGCCACGAGTGCTCATTCCATTAATACTATTAAAGGAATACCCAAAGGGGAATTCTTGCGTCTTAGACGGAACTGCTCAACATTTCAGCTCTTTAAAGCAAGAGCAGTTGAACTGAAAAATAGACTGTCAGCAAGAAATTATTCCAAAAAAAGTATTAAGAGGGCTTATAATTGGGCCTTGAGAACAGAGCGTCAGACATTGCTGGTCCCAAAGGTGAAAACAGATGCAGGACGAGAACAACCACATTTCATTACTGATTTTCATGAGAACTGGGATGAAATGAATAACGTCCTCAATCACCATTGGAACGTTCTGCTCAGTGACCCTACTCTGAGGAACCTTTTGGGTGATAGAGTCTCTCTGGGTTACAGAAAGGGCAAGACCATCTCGAATATGCTAGTACGGAGCCATTTCTCAAGGGTTAACAGCATTCAGACCACCTTGAGTCCAGGATTTCATCCCTGCAAAATGTGCAGGGCCTGTAGAATTTTGGTACAGAAAAGACACTTCACAGATGCATACGGCAATAGGCATAACATCAGGGATCACATCAGGTGTGATACACCCGGTGTGATTTATTGCTTGGAATGCCCTTGTGGTCTTAAATATATTGGCAAAACAGTGAGAGAATTACGTATCCGTATCAGGGAACATATTAATTCCATCATCAATTACGATAAAAATCTTAGTGAGTGTCAGCTCAGAAACAGACCGTTCTGCCCTACCCCAATAGCCAGACACTTTAAAACTAAACACAATTTGAATTGGACCACTCTCAGAGGATGGGCTATATGCCAAGTACGATTGGGCATTAGAAGGGGAGATTTAGATCTGGCACTCCTTAAAAAAGAAAGTGAATGGATCTTCAACTTTAACTCAGTCAGTCCATTTGGATTGAATGAGAACTTTGGGTTTGGCAGCTTTCTCTGACACTGGTGCTTGCCTCAGTTTGTCCGTTCCATATATGATTTCCGGATATGTGAGAAAAATATATGTATATATTTATACTTATGTACTCTCTGTGGGAAATACAGGAATCTAGTGAAAAATTACATCTCTATAATAATTACATATATATTGAAAATCCCTTCTTTCAATATTTTCTTCCCAATATTTTCTTCCCCCTCTTTTACTCTATTATTTATCATCTTTTTGTGCAAAAAATTTCCTTGGCCCCTTCCAGCATCCAGATTAAGTTTATCTGGAAATCTGATAAGGGTCTTATTGTCTGAACTAATTGTGGGCACATTTATCCATTGCTCTTTATTCTAGGCTATTTATCTTCCCATTGCATTCTTCCCCAGGCTCAGGATTGGCTAGCCTGGCTGTCAATCAATTTCTGCCCTATTTATAGGGCTGTGTAATGGCGGTCCCCCACCCCTAGAAGAAGCCAGAATGCTGGCGAAACGCGCGTCGGGTGTTTAATCCTTTTAACTGTCCTTGTGTAATATATGGCTAAAGTTGCCTCCTCAGGCTAATCGATTGAATTTTGCAATTGCTCTCTATTTATCCGGCTGACAGCTGATAGTCTGCAGCACGACTGTGCTGTTAGCACAGCGCACCCTGCTGTCACTACATGAGCGGCTGGTTGTGGTTCCTCCAGCCGCCGCTCCAATCTGACCGCCGGTGTACTTGCCGTGCGGCTCCCTCTATGCTGCCTATTCCGTTCTAATACGGGAATAGGGCTACATGCTCAATTCAGGTCCGCTTACAGTGGACCTGCACTTTGGTATAGAACTTGTGCCGCGTCTCAGCTGACAACTGGGCACGGGCACATTCAGGGAACCACAGCTGATCTCCACGCTACCGCTCTGACATACAGGGGCGGCGGCGTGAGAGTGCAGCTGTATGCTGACCATTCACACTGAATACGGCAGACATGCACGGTGGTGCGTTGGTACATTCATTCTGACTAACAGCACTGTCCTGTCCTGCAGGAGACTGCAGGCACGAGTGATTCTCATTTACTCAACCCGTGCATCCTAATATATGCTACTGTTACTTCACACTGTCACCTCACAATTAAACTGTTGCTCTTCAGTTTGCTACACCATAGCAATTTTGTTATGGTTTCCGTGCAACCTGACTAACAGCACTGTCATGCCCTGCAAGTAACTGCAGGCACGAGTGGCTCTCATGTACTCAGCCCGTGCATTCTGAATGTTTGCTACCGTTACTTACACTGTAACCACAGTCTGTTTACAATTAAACTGTTGCTCTTCAGTTGTTACAGCATAGCAATTCTGTCAAGGTTTCCAGCACATCACAGCAGTGCAGCCTCGGGCTGCCATTTGTGCTCTTTATTAGCACAATAGATTACAGCTATAAAGCGCTGCTTGTAGGCTCCTGTTCACATTATACAGCAGTGCAGCCTTATAGCAGTGCAGCAGGTTATTATTGCCTAATCCTGCGGTACTGCCACTTTACAATTTATTACTGCTTTGCAAACTCAGCAATTTTGACACCACACTTTATATAGCCAAGGTATGTGAGTTTGGGGGTCACTCACACATACCTCTTACACCAAGGATTTTTACAATTATCTCTATTTTAATGCATACAAATAAAAGTTACATATTAATTCAGATCATATACTTTCTCCCTCTTCCCTTCCCTCATACATATAGCTATACTGGGTGGTGTACACCAATGTGATCTGACTACGATATTGTGTGATAGGTGGTCTTCCACACTTTGCTATGATTTTGTAAGTTTGCCCACTGTCAAAGACATGAACAGTCTAGAATTTTTAGGCTAGGTTAATTTTACCAGTGAGAGATAGATTATATAAAAAAAAAAAAAAGAAAATCACATAGTCAAAATTATATAGATTTATTTGCACTGTGCACAGAGAAATAAGTATTTGATCCCTTTGGCAAACAAGACTTAATACTTGGTGGCAAAACCCTTGTTGGCAAGCACAGCAGTCAGACGTTTTTTTGTAGTTGATGATGAGGTTTGCACACATGTTAGATGGAATTTTGGCCCACTCCTCTTTGCAGATCATCTGTAAATCATTAAGATTTCGAGGCTGTCGCTTGGCAACTCGGATCTTCAGCTCCCTCCATAAGTTTTCGATGGGATTAAGGTCTGGAGACTGGCTAGGCCACTCCATGACCTTAATGTGCTTCTTTTTGAGCCACTCCTTTGTTGCCTTGGCTTTATGTTTCAGGTCATTGTCGTGCTGGAAAACCCAGCCACAAGCCATTTTTAATGTCCTGGTGGAGGGAAGGAGGTTGTCACTCAGGATTTGACAGTACATGGCTCCATCCATTCTCCTATTGATGCGGTGAAGTAGTCCTGTGCCCTTAGCAGAGAAACACCCCCAAAACATAATGTTTCCACCTCCATGCTTGACAGTGGGGACAGTGTTCTTTGGGTCATAGGCAGCATTTCTCTTCCTCCAAACACAGCGAGTTGAGTTAATGCCAAAAAGCTCAATTTTAGTCTCATCTGACCACAGCACCTTCTCCCAATCACTCTCAGAATCATCAAGATGTTCATTTGCAAACTTCAGACGGGCCTGTACATGTGCCTTCTTGAGCAGGGGGACCTTGCGGGCACTGCAGGATTTTAATCCATTACAGTGTAATGTGTTACCAATGGTTTTGTTGGTGACTGTGGTCCCAGCTGCCTTGAGATCATTAACAAGTTCCCTCCGTGTAGTTTTCGGCTGAGCTCTCACCTTCCTCAGGATCAAGGATACCCCACGAGGTGAGATTTTGCATGGAGCCCCAGATCGATGTCGATTGACAGTCATTTTGTATGTCTTCCATTTTCTTACTATTGCACCAACAGTTGTCTCCTTCTCACCCAGCGTCTTACTTATGGTTTTGTAGCCCATTCCAGCCTTGTGCAGGTCTATGATCTTGTCCCTGACATCCTTAGAAAGCTCTTTGGTCTTGCCCATGTTGTAGAG
The DNA here is from genome assembly GCF_050947455.1 of Rhinoderma darwinii. Lineage (NCBI taxonomy): Eukaryota > Metazoa > Chordata > Amphibia > Anura > Rhinodermatidae > Rhinoderma > Rhinoderma darwinii. Next base: position 291,464 of record NW_027461846.1, on the reverse strand, counting down.
GTTAGAGTCAGACTGATTAATTGAGTCTGTGGATAGGAGTCTTTTATACAGGTGACCATGTAAGAGCTGTCTTTAATGCAGGCACCAAGTTGATTTGGAGCGTGTAACTGGTCTGGAGGAGGCTGAACTCTTAATGGTTGGTAGGGGATCAAATACTTATTTCTCTCTGCACAATGCAAATAAATATATATCATTTTGACAATGTGATTTTCTTTTGTTTTTTTTTATATAATCTATCTCTCACTGGTAAAATTAACCTAGCCTAAAAATTCTAGACTGTTCATGACTTTGACAGCGGGCAAACTTACAAAATCAGCAAGGGATCAAATACTTATTTCCTTCACTGTATATCTATATGGGCACTGGCGCTTTATATGTACACACTGGTACTAGGGGTAGCTAAGGGGGCATTAAACTGTATGGGGGCAGCTATTTGTCATTACACTGTGTGGGGGTCCTATGGGAACATAATAATGAGTGGGCTGAACCGGGTATGTGTGGGCGGAGATTACTTAGATTAGATACTTGAAAGTTGGTAGGTATGTTTACTGGTGTGTGCTGGGGCAGAGCGAGTGTGCCTACTCCAAATTTGCAGCATCAGGCAATGAGGTTGCTTTACCACATGCCAATGCTGCAATTTTGGGATTTGCTCCCTCTAGTGACCAGCACATGAAAATGTTATAAATTAGAATCTAATTTATAATATTTCCTGACTTGTGAAAAAATAAAAATAAATTAAAACAATGTGTAATCATTTATATACTAACTGTTTAACTGAGAAAAATATATAATAATTTCTAGCGACACATTCCCTTTAATACTGGCGCTTCATACACCAGTCCTATTAAACAGTTTGCTGGAGTAAGATGCAGCACATTTATTAACAGGCGAACGACTCTTAATAAATGTGTCGTATCTTTTAGCTGCAACGCGGCCTGTCATCAGTACTTTCTACGTGCCAAGGCCTGCTGTACATTTAAAGTACATTTTTAAAATGTATTTTATTGTCTGATTGGGGGGGCATACAGTCTGATTGGGGGGAGGTATGGGTCTGGCACGGACCTTTGCCTTGTTACGCCCCCCCAGAGATAAATCTGGGCCGCATTATACATATAGATTTCTGCTATAATTTACATCAGTTACTGGCGTAAATTATAGTAAAATTGTTGGCCATTTCTGCTAAGCCCCGCTCATTTTTTGCCCCCAAAAATATCGACATTTGCGCATTTTGTGAATTTTCTACGCTAGTAAACTGTTGTAGAAAGGTTAATATATTCCCCCCAAAGGCTACAGACCGTAATACAATATCTTAATGTAAGGATGTGTACACTTAATTGTGCAGCAACGCTTGTTGTCTCCATTCTATGTCAGTGTGGGAAGTAGATGTCCGGCCTTATGATTTTGTGATATGTGATAGACCCAGAATCCCAATCACCAAACCAAAGAATGCAAAATAAAGACACAAAACATTATAATTGGGTGTTAAATGGTCAAAACTTTTATTATATTATATGACCAAACCCAAAATGGCAAACCTCCGACTCACGAAGAGTCACCCTCCAGCACGCAGGAAAGGAAAAACCCCCTGTGGGGGAAACCTCTAGGGAAACCATGGCTGGAGGATTGCCCTTCCTCTGGGCTTAGAAGGTGCCAAAATATCATTTGTAACAGAATTTGTACGTTTTCTCAGATTTTCAAGGAAAGACATTACAACGAACGAACGAACGAACGAACGAACGAACGACATAAAACACATAAATCGGCTGATCTGGTTGGCTAGGCGGATGTCTCTCTTCCTGGGCACCCATTAAAATAAATGGGTGATCCACGGATGAGACGGGTCCTCCAGAGGGGTCCTCCAGATGCCTCCTTGCAGCACCTGTCTCCGCTCTGGCTAATAGAGGGGGATCTCCTGCTGGAAACCCCCCTCTATTACAGACAACCCGTATGAAGAGGATGGCATCACTGTGATGAAGAAGTGGTCTGGGGTGAAGGGTTTCCCTGCTAGAACCTACAAATTACATCAGGTCGGTATTGGTGGGGAAGTCAAGCTCAAGGTCCTCAGTCCCATCCAATATGGCGCTGAATGTGGCAGTAAAACCTTCTAATATGGAATCTTCTTTATGTCATAAACATTTGTATTTATGACATCAGCGCCTTCATCATCATTACTGCAGGAGTTTATTAACACTGCACAACTCATACATTGTGACGTCACCCACAGTGGTCTGAAGTGTTAACCCTTTACTGACTGGCAGTGTACTTACCACAGAGGCCATAAAGCTGAATAGAACATATCAGCGGCCATAAAGGAAAAGGGATAATGCAGGGAGCATCTCCGCACAAGAACAATCCATGACAAAGGGTTCTCCAGGATGAGATAACTTGTCTGCTTTCTCCAAAAACCAGCACCACACCTGTCCATAGGTTGTGTGTGGTATTACAGCTCATTACCATTCACTTCAATGGAGCTAACCTGCAATACCAGATACAACCTGTGGATAGGTGTGGTGCTGTTTTTGGAAGAAAGCAGCCATATTTTTCTAATCCTGCACAGCCCCTGTTAGAAATAGTTCAAAAAAATGGGGGAGAAGGAGAAGAAGGGGAGAGGGAAAGAAGAAATTAAAAAAAGGGGAAAAGAGGAACTCTGAGGTAAAATAAATCAAACTAGACTGAAAGGAGTCTGCTGGAGGTGCCAGATGGAAAGACATATTTCTGCCATGGGGACCAGATTAGTTGAAATGTATCTTGAAGGGGGGCTTCAGAGAGTGGGTTTTAACCCCTTCCCGCCCTATGAAGTGCTGTTGCATTGAAAAACTATGCAGTTCATCTTCGAATGCAGCGTCACAAAAACAAATTATTAAGTAAAAAATAAAACTATATAAATTTGGTATCGCCGTAATCGTAGCGACCCGCAGAATCAAGTTATCATGCAATTCATGCCGCCCGATGAACATTGTAGAATCAAAACAGAAATGGCGGAATTAAAAAAAAAAATTCAATTCACCCCACAAAATGTAGTTTTTTTTTACATTTTTTTTAATACATTATATGGTACATTAGGCCGCAGGGTAAATTCCACGTAAACAGCGCCATTCATCGGTTAACTGTTTAAATGATACCAGTTCAAGTGACCTTTATCGAAAAACACTATAAGGCATTTTTTCCCAATTAACCTTCTAATTGGGCCTAGCATGTGTGATACTGTCTGCTGAGCCGTTGCATCTAAGCATATTATATGTGATACTGTCTGCTAAGCCGTTGTATCTAAGCATATTATATGTGATACTGTCTGCTAAGCCGTTGTATCTAAGCATGTTATATGTGATACTGTCTGCTGAGCCGCTGTCTCCTATCAAGTAGCAGAGCTATCAGGTGTCATAGTCTTAGGGATCACACGCAAAGTCAAAAATGGCTGAAGATTACAGAGCTGTTTTCAGAGAACACAGACTTTGATTTACAGCCGTTTTTGAAGCTGGAAACGTTTTTTGAGGTGTTTATTTCTAGATGTTTTTGGAGCTGTTTTTCCATTGACACAATGAAAAACATCTCCAAAAACGGCTCAAGAAGTGACATGCTCCTTCTTTTTACGTGCCGTTTTAAAATACAATAGGCAGATGTTTGTAGGCATTGGGCTACCGATTTTTCAGTCGTATTTGAAGGCGTTTACGCCCCGAAATACGCCTGAAAACACAGCATGTGAATATACCCTTATAGATACGCTGCACAGATATATATATCTTTTTTTTTTTTTTAGGGGGGTGAGCAAAACACATGTCTTGTGGAACAAGACAGTCTGATTAGTGGGGGAGATACGGGGTCTGGCTTAGGCCTTTTGTTACACACTCAATGTAAAATTGTACACTAACTCGGAGCTGACGTTGATTTCTGCTTAAGGGTATGTTCACACGATGAGAGGCATTTACGTGTAAAAAGACAGACTGTTTACAGCTGCCTCGTTTTACACGTAAATGCTCCTCCTCGTAATTTACGAGGCGTCTGAGACGCTCTGAGATGCTCGTAAATCTTGAGCTGTGCTTCATTTAGTTCAATGAAGAACAGCTCAAATTACATGGCAAAGAAGTGCCCTGCACTTCTTTGCCGAGGCAGTCCATTTACGTGTCGTCGTTTGACAGCTGTCAAACGACGACGCGTAAATTACATGTTGTCTGCACAGTACGTCGGCAAACCATTGAAATAAATGGGCAGATGTTTGCCGACGTATTGCAGCCCTATTTTCAGACGTAAAACGAGGCATAATACGCCTCGTTTACGTCTGAAAATAGGTCGTGTGAACCCAGCCTTACATTACGCCCGTTACTGGCATAAATGATAGTAAAATTGTCGGCCCTTTCTGCCAAGCTTTACACACTTTTCAAAAAGTGCCAAGCGCAGCATAAACTGCCCAAAAACTTTCCCGCACTTTTGGGACTTTTCTATGCCAGATAAGAGGCTTAGCAAGGGTAATAAATTCTCCTCTAGGGCTACAGACAGTAATACAATATCTTAATGCAAGGATCTGTACACTCAGTGTTTGACTGATGTACCTTGGACCCACCAAAGGAAATAATTCTTGGGGGTCTACCGTTCAACTATATAGAAATAATTTGAACACTCTAGATTGTGTACTAAAACATGTGTAGTAAAACAAAGACCAATATTCCCACCATATTGTGACAGATATCACTCCTACACAGGCATTCTGCAGACCATATAAGTGAATACAGTGCAATGAAATTCAGTGACTCACAGGTGACCTCTTCTCAGATTGGAGTCGTTCACGTTCTCTTTTCTTCTTCATCCTGCCCAGATTGCCATGATGACTTCTTCCAGTCTTCTTCATCTCCAATGCCCAAGCGCGAACCACAAGTTACGTCATGAAAATGTTGATGTAACCTAGATACCACGTGTAATGACGGGGTAGGGAGACAGACAGGTGAGCCCTAATCTACCCGCCACTCAGTCCCTGCCTACTTGCATGGCGCTTCCTAGGCGACGGCGTACAACTGGGCGACGGTCCCTACGCTCAATATGTGCACGACAGACAAACAGACAAGGCCCACGGCAACACAGTGAGCAACAGGCGTAGTGAACGAGCCGAGTCAAACCAGGAGTGTACGAGGTACCAAACGCAGAGCAGGAGCGTAGTCAGTAAAGCCAGGGTCAAAATGAAGCAAGGTCAATAATAATAGCAGGAGCAGCAGAGCCAGGAAACAGGAAAGAATCACAGGCAAAGACAAGCAGGAAATTAAGGTATAAATAGACTGAGGGCGGGAGCTAGAACCATCTGGCCAGGCTGTGATAGGTTCTCCCACTCCTGAGCCTACCACCCCTAGTGGTAGCAGATCGAGTCACTCTATCAGACCTAGGAGCAGGTGCAGACTGATTAACCACGGGCGTCGACACAGAAGCTATGTCTGGCAGATCCTTTACAGTACCCCCCTTTTATGAGGGGCCACTGGACCCTTTCTAAGTGGACCTGGCTTATTGGAGAACCGAAGATGGAACCTCCTGAGCAATACCCCAGCGTGAACATCCCGAGCGGGTACCCAAGTGCTCTCCCCAGGCCCATATTCTCTCCAGTGGACCAGGTACTGGAGGGAGCCTTGGACCATCCTGCTGTCCACAATCTTGGCCACCTCGAATTCTACCCCTTCAGGGGTGAGAACAGGGACCGGAGGTTTCCTCGAGGTAGCCAAGGATGGGGAGCAGCATTTCAGGAGGGAGGCATGAAACACATCGTGTATTCGAAAAGACGGGGGTAACTCCAGTCGGAAGGAGACAGGGTTAAGGACCTCAATGACCTTGTACGGCCCTATATACCGGGGAGCAAATTTTTGGGACGGAACTTTAAAGGGAATGTGTTGCCAGAAAAACATGTTTTTTTTAAAAAAATTAAACATTTAGTGTGTGGGTGATTAAACATTGTTCAAATTTTTTTTATTTTTTTGCACGAGTCAGGAAATATTATAAATTAATTTTAATTTATAATACTACCCATTTTTGGTCACTAGATGGAGCTATCCCCAAAATTGCAGCTTTGCAAAATTGGGTAAAAAGCCCTCGCTCTAGTGAGATCTCAGCATCCCCCCCTCCTTTATCCTGGCTAGTGCCGGGATAAACAAGGGGTTTGAACGGTGTAACCTCCTACACTGTGCGTCGCCATTTTTTGAGCTAACACACAGTGTAGTAGGTTTACATACAGTAGTAAACACACACAAACACGAACATACATTGAAATCTCTTACCTGCTCCTGCCGCCGCGGCTCCCTCCGGCCCGTCCGCTCCGTTTGCTGCCGCTGGTCCAAGTGCACAAATCCGGAAGCCGCGACCGGAAGTAGTAATATTACTGTCCGGCCGCGACTTCCGGTCCACAGGAAAATGCCGCCGGACGGCGCCAATTTCGAATTGGACTGTGTGGGAGCGGCGCATGCGCAGTTCCCACACAGACGCCGTACACTGAAGTCAATGGGACGGGAGCCGTTCGCAGTCCCTATGGGACTGTGGCTGCCGTATTCCATGTCTGTATGTGTCGTTAATCGACACACACAGAAATGGATCAAAAAATGGCAGCCCCCATAGGGAAGAAAAAGTGTAAAAATAGAAAAAAGTAACACACAAACACACAAATAAATATAAACGTTTTTAATAAAGCACTAACATCTTTAACATATAAAAAAATAATTTGTGATGACACTTTTCCTTTAAGGCGCAAATTTTTTAAAGACAGCCACACCAGATCCCCGACCACAAACAAGGGGTTAGCAGAACGTCTTCTATCTGCCTTAGTCTTTTGTATGCTCTGGAACGCCTCTAGGTTCTTCTGAACCTGGGCCTAGACTGTGCACAGTTCCCGATGAACGACATCTACCTCGGGATTGTTGGAACCACCAGGTGAAACGGAGGAGAACCGTGGATTAAACCCAAAATTACAGAAAAAGGTGGAGACCCCTCACAAGTTACAGACCCGGTTATTAAGGGAAAATTCGGCGAGGGAAATGAAGGAGACCCAATCATATAGACAGTCAGAGATAAAACACCTTAAATATTGTTCTAGAGACTGATTAGTCCTCTCGGTTTGACCATTAGTAGAGATGAGCGAACCGGGACAACCGAACCCGGTTTCGGTCCGAACATCCGGAAAAGTTCGGTTTGCAGCGAATCCGAACTTCACCAGGTTCGAACCCGTTTTGACCGAACCCGGTCAAAAATATTATACAAATCGGCAGCCACTTGTCTCTATCAATCACTGATAGAGAAAAGAGGCTGCTGATTAAAAATAAAATAAAAAGCATTTTATACGTACCCGGTCGTTGTCTTGGTGACGAGTCCCTCTTCTTCCTCCAGTCCGACCTTCTTTTCTGACGCGGCAGCCTGTGATTGGCTGCAGAGGCCTCTGCAGCCTGTGATTGGCTGCAGAGGCCTCTGCAGCCTGTGATTGGCTGCAGCGGTCACATGGGCTGTAACGTCACCCAGGAATGTCGGGCCGGATGTCGAGAGGGACGCGTCACCAAGGCAACGGCCAGGAGACCGGACTGGAGGAAGCAGAAAGTTCTCGGTAAGTATGAACGTCTTTTTTTTTCACAGGTTACTCTATATTGTGATCGGTAGTCACTGTCCAGGGTGCTGAAACAGTTACTGCCGATCAGTTAACTCTTTCAGCACCCTGGACAGTGACTATTTACTGACATCGCCTAGCAACGCTGCCGTAATGATGGGTGCACACATGTAGCCACCCGTCATTACGGGGCCTCATGCACACGACCGTAAAAACACCCGTTATTACGGGTCGTAATTACGACCCGAAATAGCGGGCCCTAAGACTTCTGTTAGCCACGGGTACCTTCCCGTTTTCGCACGGGAAAGTGCCCGTGCCGTTAAAAAGATAGAACATGTTCTATTTTTTTATTTTACGGGCCGTGCTCCTATAATTTATAATGGGAGTAGGGCTCGGAAAAACGACCGGCTGCCCGTGTCCGGCCGTGCTCATCTCCTGAAATAATCTGTGCTGCCTTAAACTCTGTGGACAAGTCAGGATCCTGTTTCTTTTAAATGCTTCTGGGGAACCCGCTCGATCCACTATATAAGGCTGCGCTACAGTGCAGCATTTAAAAGAAACAGGATCCTGACCTGTCCACAGAGTTTAAGGCAGCACAGAGTATTTCAGGAGATGAGCGTGCAGATTTAGTGCTGCTGTGAACTCTGCTCTTACCATTACGTAGCTCTCAGTCTGTTACCTCTCCTCCACTCCTGTCCTCTATAACACCTTCATGATTGGCAAGTCACCACGTAATGGTAAGAGCAGAGTTCACAGCAGCACAGAGTATTTCAGGAGATGAGCGTGCAGATCTTTTGCGGGGTGGTGACTTGCCAATCATGTGAAGGTGTTATTGAGGACAGGAGTGGAGGAGAGGTAACAGACTGAGAGCTACGTAATGGTAAGAGCAGAGTTCACAGCAGCACAGAATCTGCATGCTCCTCTCCTGAAATACTCTGTGCTGCTGTGAACTCTGCTCTTACCATTACGTAGCTCAGTCTGTTACCTCTCCTCCACTCCTGTCCTCAATAACACCTTCACATGATTGGCAAGTCACCACCCCGCACAAGATAAAATACTCTGTGCTGCTGTGAACTCTGCTCTTACCATTACGTGGTGACTTGCCATTCATATGAAGGTGTTATAGAGGACAGGAGTGGGGGAGAGGTAACAGACTGAGAGCTACGTAATGGTAAGAGCAGAGTTCACAGCAGCACTAAATCTGCACGCTCATCTCCTGAAATACTCTGTGCTGCCTTAAACTCTATGGACAGGTCAGGATCCTGTTTCTTTTAAATGCTGCACTGTAGCGCAGCCTTATATAGTGGATCGAGCGTGTTCCCCAGAAGCATTTAAAAGAAACAGGATCCTGACCTGTCCACAGAGTTTAAGGCAGCGCAGCACAGAGGATTTCAGGAGAGGAGCGTGTGATTGGCTGCAGAGGCCGCTGCAGCCTGTGATTGGCTGCAGAGGCGGTCACGTGGGATGAAGCGTCATCCCTGGAGGCCGGCCTTCTGTCGTCATCCTGACGTGCGTGACCGCCACTACAGCCTGTGATTGGCTGCAGCGGCGACATGGATGAAACGTCATCGCTGGAGGCCGGACAGGAGGAATGTAAGTATGAACGTATTTTTTTTTTTTTTTTATTACATTAAAATGGTATTTTCCGCGCGCCGAGCATGTACTGTCAAGGTTGCTGAAAGAGTTAGTGCAGCCCATTAAATCTATCAGCACCCTGGACAGTACCATGCTCGGTGCACGGAAATTACAGGTTCGGTCCGAACTAGTTCGGTCCGAATCGAGCTTTTTTGTGAAATTCGGCGAACTAGCCGAACCGAACTTTTCATAAGTTCGCTCATCTCTAGCCATTCGTTTCAGGATGGAAGGCCGAGGAGAAGGACAGATCAATCTCCAACTTTTTACAGAAAGCTCTCCAAAACAATGAAACAAATTGGACCCCTCTGTCAGAAAGAATATTGACAGGAACCCCATGGAGACACAGGATGTGTTTGACAAACAAGGTAGCTAACGTCTTAGCATTGGGTAGTTTCTTGAGGGGCACAAAGTGGCACATCTTACTGAAGCAGTCTACTACAACCCACACCACCGACTTGCCTTGAGATGGAGGCAGATCGGTGATAAAATCCATGGAGATATGGGTCCAAGGTCTCTGGGGAATGGGCAAAGAGCATAGTCCCGCTGGTCGGGACCTGGGAGTCTTGGACTTAGCACAAATTTCACAAGCGGCGACGTATGCCTTAACGTCTTTAGGCAACCCAGGCCACCAATAGTTTCTGGCAATGAGGTGCTTGGTAGCCAGGATGCCTGGATGCCCAGATAGTGCAGAGTCATGAGCCCTGAGTACCCTTAGCCGGAATTGCAGGGGAACAAACAGCTTCTTCTCAGGAAGGTTCCCGGGAGCTGAACCTTGATCAGCCGCAATTTCGGAGACTAAGTCAGAATCAACAGAGGAAATGATTATACCTGGGGGCAAAACACAAGCAGGATCTTCCTCCGAAGGAGGGCTGGCCATGAAGCTACGCGACAGAGCATCATCTTTAATATTTTTAGACCCAGCCCTATAGGTGACCAAAAAGTTGAATCTAGTAAAAAACAACGCCCATCGAGCTTGTGTCGGGTTTAGCCTCCGGGCAGATTCTAGGAAAACCAGCTTCTTGTGGTCGGTAAGGACCGTTACATGGTGCCTAGCCCCTTCCAGGAAGTGGCGCCACTCTTCAAATGCCCATTTAATGGCTAAGAGTTTGCGGTTGCCAATGTCATACTTACTCTCAGTGGGCGAGAACTTCCTGGAGAAGTAGGCACAGGGACGGAGATGGGTGAGGGACCTGGTACCCTGGGACAAGACAGCACCCACTCCCACCTCGGAGGCGTCAACTTCCACGATGAATGGCTCAATTTGGTTAGGCTGAATCAGCACTGGGGCCGACATAAAGCTCTTCTTAAGGACCTCAAAAGCCTGGACGGCCTCCGGAGGCCAGTGGAGGAGATCAGCACCTTTGCGAGTAAGATCCGTAAGAGGCTTAGCGATGACCGAGAAGTTATCAATAAATATCCTGTAATAATTAGCAAACCCCAGGAAGCACTGTAACGCCTTCAGGGAGGCAGGTTGAACCCATTCAGCCACAGCCTGAACCTTGGCAGGGTCCATGCGGAATTCATTAGGAGTGAGGATTTGACCCAAAAATGGTATCTCCTGCACCCCAAACACACATTTTTCGGTTTTAGCAAAGAGTTTGTTTTCCCGAAGGGCCTGGAGCACCTTCCTGACATGCTCAATGTGGGAGGAACAGTCCTTGGAAAACACAAGTATGTCATCAAGGTACACTAAAAGAAATACCCCAGGTAGTGTCTTAAAATCTCATTTATGAAATTCTGGAAGACCGCGGGAGCATTACACACAGTGCCGCACCTACCATGAGGCGAGGTGAGCCGACAGCCTCAGGCGGCGCAGCCTAGCTAAAAGTGGGGGGCGGCATTTTGAGCCAAAGACGGACTGGACCGGGGGAAGGGGATTATTTAACTTACTCTGACGCTGTATGCAGCACGCGCCACCAGAGAGGAGCAGGCCTGCAGGAGGAGCTATCCTCTCCTCAAGCAAGTTACGAGATGCATCAGGTGAGCGGTGGACTGCTGTGAATACAAGCTAGTCCTCTCCCTCTCTCTCCCTTTCGTCTGAAGCAGTCGGGGCAGAGAAGAGGGGGAGGGGAGAGTTCACAGCCTCAGCGTCTGCAGAGAGTAAGCTCCGTGTCTAGTCCTTCCCTGTGTCCCCTTGCTTCCCTCTCCTGTGCCCTCCTCCTCTCCTGCGTCACTCTCCTGTGTCCCCTTGCTTCCCTCTCCTCTGCCCCCCTCCTCTCGAGTGCTGTGTCCCCCTATTCTTCTAACAGACCAGCTACTTCTGCAGCCTGTTATATCTGCTGTCCTGGGATGGGGCATGTTGTAAAGCCCCTGCTGCTTCAAGAGTGTGTGTATGAGTGTGTAAATGTTTGTGTGTGTGTGTGTGTATATATATATATATATATATATATATATATATGATTCTCGTCTATATATGAGACTGTCTGCAATAGAGATCCTACATAGAAGGTAAGTGTGTGTATGAGTGTGTAAATGTGTGTGTGTGTGTGTGTGTGTATATATATATATATATATATATATATATATATATATATATATATGATTCTCGTCTATATATGAGACTGTCTGCAATAGAGATCCTACATAGAAGGTAAGTGTGTGTATGAGTGTGTAAATGAGTGTGTGTGTGTGTGTGTGTGTGTGTGTGTGTGTGTGTGTGTGTGTATATATATATATATATATATATATATATAATCTGGGTGTATTTGGATATATATGATTCTTGTGTCCATATGATACTGTAAGGACATTCACACATTGTAGTTTTGCAGCAATAATTTAGAAACTGTTTTTGCTGTGCTTTTGTGTAAATAGTGGGAAAACTGATGTGTAGAGTATATAGTGTATATACTGGTATTGTGTGTGTAGACTGTGTAGCAGTATTGTGCGTAGTGTATGTTGCAACATTATAGGCAGTGGCGTAGCTATAGGGGTCGCAATTGCGACCGGGCCCTGAAGCCAGGGGGGCCCGCAGCCCCCCGCACCACATCAATAAAAAGTTACTATAGTAACTCGGGCCGCGGGCCCCTGTTACTATAATAACTGACAGTACTTACCCTCCTGGTTCCGGAGCGCAGTGGAGGTCCTGACGTCACAGCGCTATGCGCCGCGCACAACATCGTGATCCTGGATAGAGTTAGGACAGAGCTTCCGCCGCGGCTGAAGAGGAGGGTAAGATTAATATCCCTGTCTGCTGAAGCTGATTGGCGGGGTCCGACACCCGGGATCCGCCAATCAACTGTTTTGAAGGGGCCGCAGTGTTCGTACGAGAGCTGCTTCCCCTTCATTACGGTCACTTGATTCAGGTCACACAGTGAATCTGTGTCGGCGATTCACAGTGTGAGCGAGTAAGGGAAATGAAGGGGAAGCAGCTCTCGTACGAGTGCTGCGGCCCCTTCAAAACAGCTGATTGGCGGGTCCCGGGAGACAAACCCTGACACATCAGCTATTGATGGCCTATCCTGAGGATAGGCCATCAATGTTTAGGGACTGGACAAGTCCTTTAAGCCTACGATGTAGCAGGCTTAGAGGGCCCATGAGACAGGATCACAGATTGTGTGATGCTGTCTGCTGGGCTCTGTATCTAAACCAATCACATTGTAGGCTTAGATACATGGCCCATGTGTGATCCTGTCTGATGGGCCCTGTATTACTGTATAAGATTACTGTCTGCCTGACCCTGTATCTAAGCCTACCTTGTGGTAGGCTTAGATACAGGGTCCCACAGACAGTATCACACATGGGCCCTGTATCTAAGCCTAACACATGTGTTACTAATCATTTTTTGTGTGTTTTCTTACACAAGATTTTAGATTCCAGGACTACTTCGATGACGGCTTTTTTTATTATCAATAAAATGGTTAATGATGGTTGTGTGATTTATTTTTATTTCAATAAAATATTTTTTCTATGTCTTTGTGTTTTTTTTTAAACTTTATTACTACCGCCTACGTAATGGCCGCCGGCTGAATGACCGCGTCCATTGCTAAGGCGGGGCTTAGTGTTAGCCGGTGCAGAGGCTAACACTAACCCCCTTTATTACCCCGGTACCCACCGCCACCAGGGGTGCTGGGAAGATCCGGATACGATCCAGTACTTGACCATCTGTAGTGATGGTCGGGCAATGGGGCGGCCACAGGCTGGGGAAGGCCTTATACAGTGGCCTTATTACCCTGGTAATGCTAGGCTGCTGCTGCTTTATTGTATCTAGCTGGTTATGGAAAATGGGGGGGACCCCATGTCATTTAAAAAAAAAAAATACAAAATAATTGGAAAGAACGATGTGGGGTCCCCCCTAATTTTCATAACCAGCCAAATGCAACACAGCAGCGGCAGGCAGCATTACCAGGGTGGTAGGGGCCACTGTTTTTGGCCTTCCCCAGCCTAATACTACCAGCCTGCGGCCGCCCCGGTGTCTGACCGTCACTGCAGATTGTCGGGTACTGGTTCGTACCCGGCTCTTCCCAGCACCCCTGGTGGCTGTGGGTACCGGGCTAATAATGGGGGTTAGTGTTAGCCTCTGCACCTGCTAACATTAAGCCCCACCTTAGTAATGGACTTGGTCAATCATCCAGCGGCCATTACTAAGGCGGTAATAATAAAGTTTAAAAAAGTACAAGCACATAGAAAAAATATTTTATTGAGACAAAAAAACACAACCCCCATTAACCATTTTATTGAGAATAAAAAAACGCTGTCATTGAAGTTGTCCTCGAATCCGACGTAGTCCAACAACCGAACTTGTAAAAAAACACAAACACACAAAAATAATTAGTAACACATAAAAAAGCAAACCAATTATTATTCTTACCTTTCCTGGGTCCAGCGCTGGAGCCGCATTGTCAGCGTGCAGGGCCATGTATCTAATCCAATCATGTGTGATATTGTCAGGGGCCCCCCAGGCTATTGCCTGGGGGACACATGGTCGCACGGCCCCCCATAAGTTGTTAATAAAATATGTTTTTTTGCTTGGTATGTTTTTCTCTCCCCCTTTCCCTCTTTTCTCCATTTGTTATTTTATATTAGAATGGTACTTACCATCGTGGTGTCCCCCGGGTAAGCTGTGCTGGTGGCACGAGCCGGTGTCCAGATGTTTCTGTCTCTGGGCAGTTTGGAGTTGGTCCCAGCTGATTGGACCTAGGTCAGCTGTGCAATTGCATGAGCAGGTTCTGGCAGATTCTATCTCCAGGCAGTTTTGTGGAAGGCCAGCTGATTGGTCATTGATAAAATCCTAAAGGCGGGAAAATTGGACATAAAAGGAGCAGTTCATCGTGGTCAAGCAGCCAGTTTTTGAAGATTGGACCGTCGCCATGGATGTCCTGCTGATGGAGCTGATCAGAAGAGCGGAGTCGGAAGGAGGAGAAAACTGGCTGAGGCAATGCCTAGCAGCAGCGCCGTCGAGGGAAGTCGAGGGAAGAAGCGAACTTGCTGGGCTGGAAGACGACATAGAGGAAGCAGTGTCTCCTGCTGGGTCGTCGCTCGAGGTGCCGTCATCAGCTGCAGCCAAGAGGATGAAGTCTGCAGCAGAGTCATCACTGAGGGTGGAGCGCAGTTCCGGACGTTCGCTCCAGGTGCCGGAGCTTGAGAGGAGGCGGCCGACCGTGTCATCAAAGAAGGTGGCGCACAGTGCCGGAAGTGCGCAGCAAGTGCCGGCGCAATTGGCTAACCCGCTGGCCAGAAGTTTAGTCAGAGAACGGGAGACAACAGGTTGGTCGGGTACCCCCTCCTGCTCCAAGGATGGTGTGGAGGACACAGCGGAAGCGCCGGCCTCACTGGTTTTAGAGGCGGCGCAGGACTTTTCTTCAGAGCTGCAACCGAGGAAGAGGAGCCGGAAGACTAGGGTGGCTTATTCCCCACCCCCGCCAGTATCAAGGAGAAGAAGAGGTCCCAGGAGTCAACTTTCCTGTCAGCAAGTTTCCCCAGGATCTACAGGCACGCAGCAGGAGGTAGCAGAAGTGGTGCACGACCCAGGACAGGTGGAACAGAGTGGTGAGATGCCAGCTACCCCTTATCTGTCCCACCCCATCCCCCCTCCCCTCAATTCTAATGTAATGTTTGATATTTTCAAATTATTAGCTGATTTGGTCAGTAAGTCGGCTGTTCCTGCTAGTTCCCCCGCTGATGTATGGAAGCATAGTAGTCAGCATTTACAGAATGCTGGTTTTAGTAATATTCCTGTTTTAGAGAAAGGAATTGGTGTTTCGGAAACTTGTTGTAAGGAAGTGATGTCTTGCGATATTTCGCCATTAGGTTTTCATTTACAGCCAGCAATTAAGGAGCGTATTTGGAGGAACGAGTTTATAGATCTATTTTCTTTATTACCATCCGCGAAGGAGACTCTTGTCAAGCAGGATGGTAAGTCTGATAAAGATGAGGATAAAAAACGTTCTCCTCCTAAGTCTTTCTTTAACTGGCTACAGGCGTTCTGTATCTATGCTTCAGTTTTAGGGGAAAAGTCTTTCATTAATTCTAGTAATTTATTTCAGCATGTAGACATTATTCTTGAGGCTTACCGCCAGTTTGGTGGTTTAGCATGGTACAATTATGATGAAATGTTTCGCCAGAAGATGGCAGTGTACCCTTCATTAAAATGGGGCACTAAGGATGTTGGTTTGTGGCTTAGTTTAATGCTTCCACAAAGGTCAGTGCCCAAGCAGCAGCCTAGTTCTCAGAATACGTTGAGGAAAGGAGTTTGCTTTGCTTATAATGAAGCTCAGTGTAAATGGTTGAACAATTGTCGGTATAAACATGAATGTTCCTTTTGTGGGGGTTCGCACCCAATGTGTCGCTGTTTTAAAAGAGCAAACCAGTCTCAACCCCCTAGTTCCAAAGAACAGTTATCCAAAAGCATGGACGCCAGTGATATTAATAAGAATGGCGCCATGGCTAGAAATGTTCCCAGACAGGGAGAAAGCTAATTGAATTTTTAACGGTTTTAAGTTTGGTTTTGATATCCCTTCTTTCAAAGGATCTGGTTGTTGCTGGGTGGATAATTTGAAATCCATCCAGCAGCATAAGGATATTGTGCATCAGAAAATCCTGAAAGAGCTTGAAACTGGCAGGATCGCTGGTCCTTTTATACATCCGCCGTTTACAAACTTTAGACTTTCACCTTTAGGAATTGTCCCTAAGAAGGAATTGAATTCATTCCGTTTAATACATCACCTTTCTTACCCGTTTAAGGCTTCATTAAACGATGATGCTGACAAGTCTAAAGCGACAGTACACTATGCTTCGTTTGATCAGGCTGTCTCTTTATTGAGACAGTTTGGTCAAAATGCTTTTTTAGCAAAAGCTGATATCAAATCAGCTTTCCGTTTACTACCAGTTAACCCTGCAGGTTTCAACTCTCTAGGTTTTCAATTTGAAGGTGATTATTTTTATGACAAATGTTTACCAATGGGTTTTTCTTTATCTTGTTTCTATTTTGAGGCATTTTCATCCTTTTTACATTGGGTAGTGCAGAAACAAATTCCGGATGGGGGTGTTCTGCACTATCTTGATGACTTTTTGTTTATAGGTGATGCTAGTTCTGAGTTATGTTATTCCTTATTGTTAAAATTTGTCGAGTTTATGAAATTTTTTGGTGTTCCGTTAGCTGAAGAGAAGACTGTGTTTCCATGTAGGTCATTAGAATTTTTAGGTATTAGAATAGATTCTGAGAGAATGGAATTTAGTTTACCAGAGGAAAAATTGTTAAAGTTAAGGGTTTCTTTAGTCAGTATGTTAGCTAGGAAGAAATGTTCATTACGTGATATGCAGTCACTGTTAGGGTTGTTGAGCTTTGCCTCTAGAGTTATTCCTATGGGAAGAGTTTTTTCAAAGCGGCTGTATTTTTCAACAAGGGGTCTTAAGTCACCTAGGTCCCATATTAGGTTAACGGTTCAGCTAAAAGAAGATTTAGCTGTATGGCTAGAATTGTTATCTAAATTTAATGGACGCAGTTGCTGGCAGTTTAATTTTGAGGATTCTGACTCTTTGTCTTTATTTACGGATGCAGCCGGTAGTATGGGCTACGGGGCATTCTTTAATGGTCAATGGTCGGCTGAGTTATGGCCCAGTGCTTGGCGTGTAACAAAGTTACTTCAAATATTGTCTTATTGGAATTATTTCCGGTTTTGGTAGCCATAGTTGTATGGGGTCATTATTTTAAGAATAGGAGAATTTTGTTGTTTACGGATAACAAAGGTGTGGTCTTTGCAATTAACACATTATCTTCAAAATGTGAATTAGTAGTTAAGATATTAAGACATTTAACTTTATGTTGTCTGAAGTTGAACATCTGGTTGAAAGCTAGCTATATAGAAGGAAAAAAGAATGATATAGCAGATTCATTATCTCGTTGTCAGTGGCGGAGGTTCAGAACGATGGCACCAGAAGCGGAGCTTTGTGGAATTCCGTGTCCTCCTCATTTATGGAATCTGATTTGGGACTAATCTATGTTAATATTCAGAGATCCTTGGCTCCAAGAACATGGGCTGATTATTCAGCTGCTTGGAAGGAGTGGGTTAATTTCTGTGTTAATGAGAACTGTAATTTCTTTCATAATGAGGTAGGTCTAGTTTTAAAATTTGTATGTAGCCTGATTAGTAGGAGGCTGTCATTTGCCTCCATTTCTAAGTCTCTGGCAGGCATCTCTTTCTTTCTTAAATTAAACAGTTGTCCGGCTATTTCTTCGCTCTTCCCAGTTAAGCAGCTTTTGAAAGGTTACCATAGGTCAGCTCCGGTTGTGGAAAGACGAAGGCATATTTCATTAGATTTGTTGTTAAAATTATTCAATGTGTTACATTTAGTTTGTTTTAGTAATTTTGAAGTGTGTTTGTTTAGAACAGCATTTGTGTTAATGTTCTTTGCAGCCTTGAGAATAAGCGAACTGGTGGCAGAGAGTAAAGTTTCAGTCCCGGGCCTTTCATTTCAGGATGTTAGTTGCAAAATTGACCATGTTTTGTTATTGTTAAAAAAATCTAAGACAGATCAATTAGGAAAAGGTCGTTTGGTTAGAATTAATCAGTTTTCGGGTTCTGTTCTTTGCCCAGTTTCTAATGTTAAACATTGGTTGTCAATCAGGCCGAGTCTTGGGGTTGCTTTCCTGATTCATCAGAATGGGGATCAGCTGTCCAGATTTCAGTTTAACTCTGTTTTAAAGAAATGTTTGAAGTCCCTGAAGTTGGAGCTTTTAAAAATATCCTCCCATTCGTTTAGAATAGGTGCAGCTACGGAAGCTGCACAGTTAGGAATTGATGAAGGGATTATAAAAAGAATTGGAAGGTGGGAGTCTAATAGATTTAAACTTTATGTTCGACCAGACTTGTTAGTAGTGTAATTATATATCCACAGGTAAGCGTTTGGTTGTTTGGATCCTTGGCCACTCTTTTATATTTTGGGCACAGAAGAGAGCCGCGAGAAGGTCCTATACAGAAAATTTGTCTATGGATCCGCTAGTTTTTTCAGTTTTTTGGCATGGGGTAAGGGGTTTGCAATGGAAGAACGTGTTTTCTTTAGTTAAATCACTGAGTTCTTATTGGCCGGATCCGAATTTAATTGTCATCCATGCTGGAGGCAATGACCTAGGTAAAGAAAAGACTTTGGACTTACTTTGGGAAATGAGAAGGGATATAGCCTTGATAAATTGTCTTTTCCCTGACGCTACTATTTCCTTTTCAGAGATTATTCCAAGACTGCTATGGTCCTCTGGAAATTATAAGTTTTTGAATCGAATCCGTAAAAGGATTAATAGAGCCATGTCTAAATACATGTCGGTCCTCGGTGGTCTTTCTTATAGACACAGTGACCTTGAAGACCTCACAGACGGGCTGTTCAGAAATGATTGTATACATCTTTCTGATGTGGGTATCGACATTTTCAATTTGGGCCTGCAGAATTTAATTGAAGAATGGCTGCGGTGTTTTGGGGGGGCCATGTCTTGGTAATGTCATGGCTTGTGGGGTTTGTCACCCAGCTAATGCTGGGCGGACTTGGTTTTTATTGGTCAAAATATTTATATTTTATTATTTATTCGATTATTTATGGTTATTCTCTTCGAATTATTTTATCTTAGGTTACCCTTAATAAACACCGTGGCCATTTTTATCCAAAGAAACTGTTGTCATGTTTTATTTCATTTTGATTGAGTGTTGTGGGGTTTGTGCTACCATGTCAGGGGCCCCCCAGGCTATTGCCTGGGGGACACATGGTCGCACGGCCCCCCATAAGTTGTTAATAAAATATGTTTTTTTGCTTGGTATGTTTTTCTCTCCCCCTTTCCCTCTTTTCTCCATTTGTTATTTTATATTAGAATGGTACTTACCATCGTGGTGTCCCCCGGGTAAGCTGTGCTGGTGGCACGAGCCGGTGTCCAGATGTTTCTGTCTCTGGGCAGTTTGGAGTTGGTCCCAGCTGATTGGACCTAGGTCAGCTGTGCAATTGCATGAGCAGGTTCTGGCAGATTCTATCTCCAGGCAGTTTTGTGGAAGGCCAGCTGATTGGTCATTGATAAAATCCTAAAGGCGGGAAAATTGGACATAAAAGGAGCAGTTCATCGTGGTCAAGCAGCCAGTTTTTGAAGATTGGACCATCGCCCACCCTCCCGCCCTATTGTTCTTAAATTCCTTCACGTCACGTTGTTTGTTAGAGGGGTTTGTCACCCAGCTAATGCTGGGCGGACTTGGTTTTTATTGGTCAAAATATTTATATTTTATTATTTATTCGATTATTTATGGTTATTCTCTTCGAATTATTTTATCTTAGGTTACCCTTAATAAACACCGTGGCCATTTTTATCCAAAGAAACTGTTGTCATGTTTTATTTCATTTTGATTGAGTGTTGTGGGGTTTGTGCTACCATGTCTGTTGAGCCACTGTATCTAATCCTATCATGTGTGATACTGTCTGCTCGGCCACAGTATCTAAGGCTGGGTTCACACGACCTATTTTCAGACGTTAACGAGGCATATTATGCCTCGTTTTACGTCTGGAAATAGGGCTACAATACGTCGGCAAACATCTGCCCATTCATTTGAATGGGTTTGCCGACGTACTGTGCAGACAACCTGTCATTTACGCGTCATCGTTTGACAGCTGTCAAACGACGACGCGTAAAAATACAGCCTCGTCAAAAGAAGTGCAGGGCACTTATATACATTATATGCAGGGCACTTCTTTCAGACGTAATTTGAGCCGTTCTTCATTGAAGTTAATGAAGCACAGCTCAAAATTTACGGCTGTCAGAGAAGCCTCGCAAAATGCGAGGAGGAGCAATTATGGCTGAAACGAGGCAGCTGTTTTCTCCTTGAATACAGTCTGTCATTTCAGACGTAAAAGCCTGCTACCGTGTGCACATACCCTTATCCTATCATGTGTGATACTGTCTGCTGAGCCGCTGTATCTAATTCTATCATGTGTGATACTGTCTGCTGAGCTGCTGTATCTAATCCTATCATGTGTGATACTGTCTGCTGAGCCACTGTATCTAATCCTATCATGTGTGATACTGTCTGCTGAGCTGCTGTATCTAATCCTATCATGTGTGATACTGTCTGCTGGGCCCTATATCTAATCCTATCATGTGTGATACTGTCTGCTGAGCTACTGTATCTATTCCTATCATGTGTGATACTGTCTGCTGAGCTACTGTATCTAATCCTATCATGTGTGATACTGTCTGCTGAGCTGCTGTATCTAATCCTATCATGTGTGATACTGTCTGCTGAGCCGCTGTATCTAATTCTATCATGTGTGATACTGTCTGCTGAGCTGCTGTATCTAATCCTATCATGTGTGATACTGTCTGCTGAGCTGTGTATCTAATCCTATCATGTGTGATACTGTCTGCTGAGCTGCTGTATCTAATCCTATCATGTGTGATACTGTCTGCTGGGCCCTATATCTAATCCTATCATGTGTGATACTGTCTGCTGAGCTACTGTATCTATTCCTATCATGTGTGATACTGTCTGCTGAGCTACTGTATCTAATCCTATCATGTGTGATACTGTCTGCTGAGCCACTGTATCTAATCCTATCATGTGTGATACTGTCTGCTGAGCTGTGTATCTAATCCTAACATGTGTGATACTGTCTGCTGACCTGTGTATCTAATCCTATCATGTGTGATACTGTCTGCTGAGCCGCTGTATCTAATCCTATCATGTGTGATACTGTCTGCTGAGCCACTGTATCTAATCCTATCATGTGTGATACTGTCTGCTGAGCTGTGTATCTAATCCTATCATGTGTGATACTGTCTGCTCAGCTACTGTATCTAATCCCATCATGTGTGATACTGTCTGCTGAGCTGTGTATCTAATCCCAACATGTGTGAAACTTTGCTGGGCTTTATATCTAAGGGTATGTTCACACGCTGAGAGGCAGTTACGTGTGAAAAGACAGACTGTTAACAGCTGCCTCGTTTCACACGTAAAAGCTCCTCCTCGTAATTTACGAGGCGTCTGAGACGCTCGTAAACCTTGAGCCATGCTTCATTGATTTCAATGAAGAACGGCTCAAATTACGTGGCAAAGAAGTGCCCTGCACTTCTTTGCCGAGGCAGTAAATTTACGGGTCGTCGTTTGACAGCTGTCAAACGACGACTCGTAAATAACAGGTCGTCTGCACAGTACGTCGGCAAACCCATTCAAATGAATGGGCAGATGTTTGCCGACGTATTGCAGCCCTATTTTCAGACGTAAAACGAGGCATTATACGCCTCGTATACGTCTGAAATTTGGCCGTGTGAACATACCCTTATCCTATCATGTGTGATACTGTCTGCTGAGCCACTGTATCTAAACTTATCATGTGTGATACTGTCAGCTGAGCCTTTATATCTAATCCTATCATGTGTAATACTGTCTGCTGAGCTGTGCATCTAATCCCATCATGTGTGAAACTCTGCTGGGCCACTGTATCTAATCCTATCATGTGTGATACTGTCTGCTCAGCCACTGTATCTAATCCTATTATGTGTAATACTGTCTGCTGAGCCATTGTATCTAATCCTATCATGTGTGATACTGTCTGCTGGGCCACAGTATCTAATCCTATCATGTGTGATACTGTCTGCTGAGCCACTGTATCTAATCATATCATGTATGATACTGTCTGCTGAGCCACTGTATCTAATCCCATTATGTGTGATACTGTCTGCTGAGCTACTCTATCTAATCCTATCATGTGTGATACTGTCTGCTGAGCCACTGTATCTAATCCTATCATGTGTGATACTGTCTGCTGAGCCACTGTATCTAATCCTATCATGTGTGATACTGTCTGCTGAGCCAATGTATCCTATCCATAGTTTATAGGGCCATAGTTCTATAGATTTGCTGGCTCCTATACACACACACACACACACATTTTTTTGGGAGGACACATATATATTGGGGCTATTTCCCCTGACATTTTAAGTCCTTAGTAACGCCCCCGGCTGCTAGTGCGCATTGTCGGGTCACTTAGGAGACCCAGCGATGCAGCTGAAAGCTGCAGAGTGTCGGCCATGAGAAGTTTGCGGGTGGGGGGGGACCCAATAAGAACTTTTGCATCGGGGCCCATGAGCCTTTAGCTATGCCCCTGATTACAGGTGTATGCAGTATATAGCGGTATTATATGTGAGTGTAGAATATAGCAGTATAATAGGTGTGCAGTGAATATAATGGTACTATATGTCTACGGTTATAGCAGTATTTTTTATACAAACAATATGTAGTGGTATTATATGTGTACACACCTATAACACTGCTACATAATGTACAGAGTATAAAGTGATTTGATTAGTTATACTTGCAGCATATGTTGGACTCTATATGTACAATATATGGCAGCATTATATATATATATATATATATATATATATATATATATATATACAGTACATGGGGGTATTATTCAGTCACTATGTGGTTATGGTGTGGGGGTGTTATTCAGTAACAGTATGGAGGTATTCAGTAACAGTATGGGGGTATTATTCAGTAACAGTATGGGGGTATTATTCAGTAACAGTATGGGGGTATTATTCAGTAACAGTATGGGGGTATTATTCCGTCACTATGTGGTTATGGTGTGGCGGTATTATTCAGTAACAGTATGGTGGTATTATTCAGTCACTATGTGGTTATGGTGTGGAGGTATTATTCAGTAACAGTATGGGGGTATTATTCAGTCACTATGTAGTTATGGTGTGACGGTATTATTCAGTAACAGTATGGTGGTATTATTCAGTCACTATGTGGTTATGGTGTGGAGGTATTATTCAGTAACAGTATGGGGGTATTATTCAGTCACTATGTGGTTATGGTGTGGTGGTATTATTTAGTAACAGTATGGTGGTATTATTCAGTAACAGTATGAGGGTATTATTCAGTCACTATGTAGTTATGGTGTAGAGGTATTATTCAGTAACAGTATGGGGGTATTATTCAGTCACTATGTGGTTATGGTGTGGCGGTGTTATTCAGTAACAGTATGGGGGTATTATTCAGTCACTATGTGGTTATGGTGTGGTGGTATTATTCAGTATCAGTGCGGGGGTATTATTCAGTTACTATGTGGTTATGGTGTGGCGGTGTTATTCAGTATCAGTATGGGGGTATTATTCAGTCACTATGTGGTTATGGTGTGGCGGTATTATTCAGTAACAGTATAGTGGTATTATTCAGTCACTATGTGGTTATGGTGTGTTGGTATTATTCAGTAACAGTATGGGGGTATTATTCAGTCACTATGTAGTTATGGTGTGGGGGTATTATTCAGTAACAGTATGGGGGTATTATTCAGTCACTATGTGGTTATGGTGTGGTGGTATTATTCAGTAACAGTATGGAGGTATTATTCAGTCACTATGTGGTTATGGTGTGAAGGTATTATTCAGTAACAGTATGGGGGTATTATTCAGTCACTATGTGGTTATGGTGTGGTGGTATTATTCAGTAACAGTATGGTGGTATTATTCAGTAACAGTATGGGGGTATTATTCAGTCACTATGTGGTTATGGTGTGGTGGTATTATTCAGTATCAGTATGGGGGTATTATTCAGTCACTATGTGGTTAGGGTGTGGCGGTGTTATTCAGTATCAGTATGGGGGTATTATTCAGTCTATGTTGTTATGGTGTGGCAGTATTATTCAGTATCAGTATGGGGGTATTATTCAGTCACTATGTGGTTATGGTGTGGTGGTATTATTCAGTAACAGTATGGAGGTATTATTCAGTCACTATGTGGTTATGGTGTGAAGGTATTATTCAGTAACAGTATGGGGGTATTATTCAGTCACTATGTGGTTATGGTGTGGTGGTATTATTCAGTAACAGTATGGGGGTATTATTCAGTCACTATGTGGTTATGGTGTGAAGGTATTATTCAGTAACAGTATGGGGGTATTATTCAGTCACTATGTGGTTATGGTGTGGTGGTATTATTCAGTAACAGTATGGTGGTATTATTCAGTAACAGTATGGGGGTATTATTCAGTCACTATGTGGTTATGGTGTGGTGGTATTATTCAGTAACAGTATGGTGGTATTATTCAGTAACAGTATGGGGGTATTATTCAGTCACTATGTGGTTATGGTGTGTTGGTATTATTCAGTAACAGTATGGGGGTATTATTCAGTCACTATGTAGTTATGGTGTGGGGGTATTATTCAGTAACAGTATGGGGGTATTATTCAGTCACTATGTGGTTATGGTGTGGTGGTATTATTCAGTAACAGTATGGAGGTATTATTCAGTCACTATGTGGTTATGGTGTGAAGGTATTATTCAGTAACAGTATGGGGGTATTATTCAGTCACTATGTGGTTATGGTGTGGTGGTATTATTCAGTAACAGTATGGTGGTATTATTCAGTAACAGTATGGGGGTATTATTCAGTCACTATGTGGTTATGGTGTGGTGGTATTATTCAGTAACAGTATGGGGGTATTATTCAGTCACTATGTGGTTATGGTGTGGCGGTGTTATTCAGTAACAGTATGGGGGTATTATTCAGTCTATGTTGTTATGGTGTGGCAGTATTATTCAGTATCAGTATGGGGGTATTATTCAGTCACTATGTGGTTATGGTGTGGAGGTATTATTCAGTAACAGTATGATGGTATTATTCAGTCACTATGTGGTTATGGTGTGGAGGTATTATTCAGTAACAGTATGGGGGTATTATTCAGTCACTATGTGGTTATGGTGTGGTGGTGGTATTATTCAGTAACAGTATGATATTATTATTCAGTCACTATGTGGTTATGGTGTGGTGGTATTATTCAGTAACAGTATGGTGGTATTATTCAGTAACAGTATGGGGGTATTATTCAGTCACTATGTGGTTATGGTGTGGTGGTATTATTCAGTATCAGTATGGGGGTATTATTCAGTCACTATGTGGTTAGGGTGTGGCGGTGTTATTCAGTATCAGTATGGGGGTATTATTCAGTCACTATGTGGTTATGGTGTGGTGGTGTTATTCAGTAACAGTATGGGGTATTATTCAGTCACTATGTGGTTATGGTGTGGTGGTATTATTCAGTAACAGTATGGTGGTATTATTCAGTCACTATGTGGTTATGGTGTGGAGGTATTATTCAGTATCAGTTTGGGGGTATTATTCAGTCACTATGTGGTTATGGTGTGGCGGTGTTATTCAGTAACAGTATGGGGGTATTATTCAGTCTATGTTGTTATGGTGTGGCAGTATTATTCAGTATGAGTATGGGGGTATTATTCAGTCACTATGTGGTTATGGTGTGGAGGTATTATTCAGTAACAGTATGATGGTATTATTCAGTCACTATGTGGTTATGGTGTGGAGGTATTATTCAGTAACAGTATGGGGGTATTATTCAGTCACTATGTGGTTATGGTGTGGTGGTGGTATTATTCAGTAACAGTATGATATTATTATTCAGTCACTATGTGGTTATGGTGTGGCAGTATTATTCAGTAACAGTATGGTGGTATTATTCAGTCACTATGTGGTTATGCTGTGGTGGTATTATTCAGTAACAGTATAGTGGTATTATTCAGTCACTATGTGGTTATGGTGTGGTGGTATTATTCAGTAACAGTATGCTATTATTATTCAGTCACTATGTGGTTATGGTGTGGTGGTATTATTCAGTAACAGTATGGTGGTATTATTCAGTCAATATGTGGTTATGGTGTGGTGGTATTATTCAGTAACAGTATGATATTATTATTCAGTCACTATGTGGTTATGGTGTGGAGGTATTATTCAGTAACAGTATGGGGGTATTATTCCGTCACTATGTGGTTATGGTGTGGCGGTATTATTCAGTAACAGTATGGTGGTATTATGCAGTCACTATGTGGTTATGGTGTGGTGGTATTATTCAGTAACAGTATGATATTATTATTCAGTCACTATATGGTTATGGTGTGGTGGTATTATTCAGTAACAGTATGGTGGTATTATTCAGTCAATATGTGGTTATGGTGTGGCGGTATTATTCAGTAACTGTATGGGGGTATTATTCAGTCACTATGTGGTTATGGTGTGGAGGTATTATTCAGTAACAGTATGGGGTATTATTCAGTCACTATGTGGTTATGGTGTGGCGGTATTATTCAGTAACAGTATGGGGGTATTATTCAGTCACTATGTGGTTATGGTGTGGGGGTATTATTCAGTAACAGTATGGGGGTATTATTCAGTCACTATGTGGTTATGCTGTGGTGGTATTACTCAGTAACAGTATGGGGGTATTATTTAGTAACAGTATGGAGGTATTCAGTAACAGTATGGAGGCATTATTCAGTATCAGTATGGGGGTATTATTCAGTCACTATGTGGTTATGGTGTGGGGGTATTATTCAGTAACAGTATGGGGGTATTATTCAGTCACTATGTGGTTATGGTGTGGTGGTACTATTCAGTAACAGTATGGGGGTATTATTCAGTCACTATGTGGTTATGGTGTGGTGGTGGCCTAAGACCACCATCCTTCTTCCCTACGAAGAAGAAGCCAGCACCTACCGGAGAAGTAGAGGGGCGAATGTAACCCTTGGCTAGGCATTCCTGGATATACTCTTTCATTGCTTCACGTTCGGGACAAGAGAGATTCAATATCCTACCCTTAGGGAGCTTAGCTCCTGGTACCAAATCGATTGCGCAATTGTATTCTCTATGAGGCCTTTTTAGAAAAAACATCAGCGAAGTCCTAAATAAACTCAGGTAGAGTGTTCACCTCCTCAGGGAGAGAAATAAAATTAACAGAAAAACATGACGTCATGCATTCATTACCCCATTTGGTAAGATCCCCAGTATTCCAGTTAAACGTGGGATTATGCATCTGCAACCAGGGAAGGCCTAAAACCAAATCGGACGATAATCCCTGCATTACCAGTACAGAGCACTGCTCCAAATGCATGGAGCCAACAATGAGTTCAAAAACAGGGGTATGCTGCGTAAAATAACCATTAGCAAGTGGAGTGGAGTCGATACCAAATACCGGGACAGATTTAGGCAAATCAATCAATGGCATAGCTAGAGAAATAGCAAATTCCACAGACATAATATTAGCAGAAGACCCTGAATCCACGAAGGCACTGCCGGTAACAGACCTACTCTCAAAAGAAAGGGAAGCAAGATCTTATTAGGTTTCATATTTACGGGAAATACCTGTGCGCCCCAGTAACCTCCCCGATGGTCACTTAGGCGCGGAAGTTCTTCTGGCTGCTTATTCTTACGCCTAGGACAGTTGTTTGTCATACCCACAGTAGAAGCAGAGACCATTCTTCCTGCGGAGCTCTCTACGTTGTTGGGGAGACACGGAGACCCCGAGTTGCATTGCTTCATCCAAGTTTTCCATGGAAGAGCGAAGCAACGGAACCTCGGGTGCCATCATGGGGGAGCCAGAGGAGAAAGCACAAAAGCATTCAAGTCGTCGTTCCCTGAGACGTCGGTCAAGACGTACCGCTAAAGCCATAACCTGATCTAGAGAGTCTGAAGAGGGATAGCTAACTAACAGGTCTTTCAGGGCGTTCGACAGACCCAATCTAAACTGGCACCTCAAGGCAGGGTCATTCCACCGAGAAGCTACACACCACTTCCTAAAGTCAGAAAAGTACTCCTCAACGGGTCTCTTACCCTGACGTAAGGTCACCAGCTGACTCTCAGCAAAGGCAGTCTTGTCAGTCTCGTCATATATGAGCCCGAGAGTAGAAAAAAAATGATCAACAGAGGAAAGTTCAGGGGTGTCAGGAGCCAAGGAGAAGGCCCATTCTTGGGGCCCGTCCTGGAGCCTGGACATAATTATATCCACTCGCAGGTTCTTAGAACCTGAGGAGTGGGGCCTTAGACGGAAATAGAGCCTACAACTCTCCCAAAAGGAGAAAAAAGTCTTCCGATCCCCTGAGAACCGGTCAAGCATCTTGAGGTGGGGTTCAATAGGTGAGGTGGGGGGCACTACCAGGGTAGCATCACGCTGGTTGCCCCTCTGAGCCAGGGCTTGGACCTGTATGGAGAGGCCCTGCATTTGCTGAGCCAGGGTCTCAAGGGGGTCCATAGTTGTGTCAGGGACCAGGGTAGAAAAGGTATATGGGCCTGTGATTATGTAATGACGGGGTAGGGAAACAGACAGGTGAGCCCTAATCTACCCGCCACTCAGTATCTGCCTACTTGCACGGCCCGTCCTAGGTGACGGCGTACAACTGGGCGACGGTCCTTACGCTCAATATGTGCACGACAGACAAACAGACAAGGGTACACAGAAGCTAAGGGAAATGGGGCAGTTGCCCACGGCAACACCGTGAGCAACAGGCGTAGTGAACGAGCTGAGTCAAACCAGGAGTGTACGAGGTACCAAACACAGAGCAGGAGCGTACTCAGTAAAGCCAGGGTCAAAATGAAGCAAGGTCAATAATAATAGCAGGAGCAGCAGAGCCAGGAAACAGGAAAGAATCACAGGCAAAGACAAGCAGGAAATTAAGGTATAAATAGACTGAGGGCGGGAGCTAGAACCATCTGGCCAGGCTGTGATAGGTTCTCCCACTCCTGAACCTACCAGCCAGAGTGGTAGCAGATCGAGTCACTCTATCAGACCTAGGAGCAGGTGCAGACTGATTAACCACGGGTGTCGACACAGAAGCTGTGTCTGGCAGATCCTTTACACCACGTTCCCGTGACACAATGTGCCATGTCACAGTGTATTCAAATTATGGAAGCGTCCGGTCTACATGACTACCGACCGTCATGGTGTGCAAACCTTAGATAAAAATTTCGACATATAACTAACTAACTAACTCTAAACCTCATAAGGTAATTTTCTTTAGCTATTATACCAGGATGTAGGCGGAGGTGTAGGCTAAGAGAACGGAAAGCGGCCGAGGCGGGAGTTGGGCCAGAGTGAATATGATGCTTGACTGGGGTCTGGGAAGGGGAAGGGGAGAGAGACAGGTGGGAAAATGGGAGCAGAGGGGCAACATAAAAAAATTATTAAACTGAATCTACTGCTTTAAAACTGTCACTCACCAAGTTGCAGAGCTGGCCGCTGCTTCTGGCCCCTGCATGGGTCCCATTCCTTTCTACAAACCAATTACCGCTGATCATAACCTTGATGAGCGCCGGCTGCCCACTTTATTTTACTATTTGGCCAGGCCCCTGACAGTAGTACCAGTGGTACCACCCTGATGGCAGGCCTGTTTTCAGGGGTACTAACCAACTACGACACAGATAACCCAAGTTTCAAGACCATGCAAAGTTATGGATTTTTGGCATCCCATGGAATATGGGAACAATAGGGAATTCTATCAGTAAGTATTCTGCCTGTTTCTTAGCTAATACTCCTAATGCAATTCCTTCTTCTAGCAGATTTTTTAAAGATTATTTACATGCGGTGCTTGGTTTCGCCACAAGTTTGCGATATGTCGATTCATTGTATAAAATGGTATGAACGTGTCTGGGATATAAAGAGGAATCTAGAACAACTCCTGCTCAGTAGGATTTGGAGGACACAGTTATACGCTGGATATATGGTGAGCACCTCTGTGTTTTTACCTTTAGCCCTTATGTGTATATAGTGAACCTTTTAGATGGTTAATCTTTACCCGCTAAGGTGGAAGGGTTGGTTCCAATGCCTAGTTATGGTGGTGTCTGACGAAATAAAGGTCCTTTTAGACGTCCCGGTACTGACCATGAAAACCAGCGCCAATCGACGATACAGCGTGTCACAAGGAGCAATCATCGGTAATGTACGGGGCAAACAATCGTTACTACACCAGACCCCGCACCGATCTGCCAGTCCAGCTGCCTCTGGGCACTGGACAACACTGCCGGAAGCAGATGGCTCCGATCACTGCATAGCGGCCGTTCGGCAGAACTGCAGCTCGGCCTCTATTCTTTGACTGGAGCCATCTGCTTCCGGCAGTTTTGTCCGGTGCCCGGAGGCAGCTGTAGTGGCGGATCGGTGCGGGGTCCAGGTGTCGGACATGCACCCATCATATACTGTTGACCTATCCAGTGGATAGGTGATCAGTTGTCAGAACGTGGAAAACCCGTTTTGAAGGGAAGGTGTCACGGATTTTATTTTTTTTTTATATATATAATATTGCTTTTAGTATGTCATTCAAATAAATTGTATATATTTGTGTTTTTGTGTTGTACTTTTTACTTTTTTCTTTCTTTTACTTCTCTATGGGGGCTGCCATTTTTTTTTTATCTCTGTATCTGTCCACTCACTATAGCATATGCCTTCTGTGTGGGAATGGTGCATGCACCACTCCCACACAGACCAAAAGGAAGGTCTTTGGTAGAACGACATCCGGCGCCATTTTCATGTGGACCGGAAGCCACGGTCGGACAGTAAGATGACGACTTCCGGTCGCGGCTTCCGGCCATATCTTGAAGGCAGCGCAGACGCAAGGACTACGAGTGGCAGGGTGGAGGCGGCAGCGGCGGCCGGAGCAGGTAAGTTATGTTTGTGTATGTGATGTGTGTGTATGTTAGTGTTATACTGTCTGCTGAGCACTGTATCTAATCCTCCTACACTGTGCATTCACTCAGAAAATGGCGGCACACAGTGTAGGAGGTTGGAACATTCAACCCCCTCCTTTCTCCCGGCACTAGCTAGGATAAAGGAGGGTGGATTCTGTGAGGACACTAGAGCGAGTGTGTCTACTACAAATTTGCAGCATAAGGCAATGATGTTGCTTTACCACATGCCAATGCTGCAATTTTGGGAATTGCTCCCTCTAGTGACCAGCACATGGAAATGTTATAAATTAGAATCTAATTTATAATATTTCCTGACTTGTGAAAAAATTAAACGAATTAAAACACTGTGTAATCATTTATATACTAACTGTTTAACTGAAAAAAATATATAATAATTCTAGCGACACATTCCCTTTAATACTGGCGTTTCATACACCAGTTCTATTAAATAGTTTGCTGGAGTAAGATGCAACACATTTATTAACAGGCGAACGACTCTTAATAAATGTGTCGCATCTTTTAGCTGCAACGCGGCCTGTCGTCAGTATTTTCTACATGCTGTGGCCTGCTGTAAGAGCCTGAGGGAATCCGGGAGGGAGAATCGGAGTGGTGAGGTAAGTACATTTTTAAAATGTATTTTATTGTCTGATTGGGGGGGCAAACAGTCTGATTGGGGGTGAGGTATGGGTCTGGCACGGACCTTTGCCTTGTTACGCCCCCAGAGATAAATCTGGGCCGCACTATACATATAGAGTTCTGCTATAATTTACATCAGTTACTGTTGTAAACATGGCCGGCCTTAGCTATGTTCAACCAGTGCGGTCGCACAGGGCGCCAGCCGCCAAACGGCAAGGGGGGCGCCAGCGGGTGTGTGTATACCCGCACCGTTGCAACTACCAGCGGGGATACACACATTAACTGCAGTCGCACCCGGGCACTTCTTCACTTAGTGGCCAACGCTACCGCTGTAGCAGCCATAGCGGTTGCTAGCGGTGACATCGGGCATGAGGGCGGTGGCGCCGCTAGCAGCTGCTGTGGCTGCTATAGCGGTAGCGCGGCACTATAGCAGAGCAGGGAGATATCTCCCTGCTCTGCTGTCTACTAGCGCCACTGTAGCTCCCTTCAGCTACAGCGGCGCTAGTAGACAGCAGAGCAGGGAGATACCTCCCTTGCTCTGCTATAGTGCCCCCCTGTAGATATCAAACCCCCCCCTTCCAGGATAGCGTCACCGTAGCTCCCTGAAGGAGCGGAATCACCGTGTGGCCGGGGATTACGGTACTAGGGCGCTGCTTGATGCCTCTGTCCATATATGGACAGTGACATCAGGGAAAACTCCTGAAGCGGAATCCCCGGTCACAGCATTGCAGACTCTATGATCGGGGATTCCACTCCAGGAGAAGCCAATGACATCATGGACACAGATGTCAGGAGCATCTCCTGGAGTGGAATCGACGGTCATAGCGTCTGCAACGCTGTGACCGGGGATTCCGCTTCAGGAGTTTTCCCTGATGTCACTGTCCATATATGGACAGAGGCATCAAGCAGCACTCCCGGACCGGAATCCCCGGCCACACGGGGATTCCGCTCCTACAGGGAGCTACGGTGGCGCTATCTTTACTGCAAGGAGGGGGGTTGCTATCTACAGGGGGGCTGTGGGCTGTGTGGCACTACCTACAAAGGACAACTGTGCAGGAGCACACAAAATACCCAGCTTTCCTGGGTATCAAAAAAAAAGTGTGGAAATAAACTAAGATATAACTTTTATTTAATCTAGCTAAAAGGATTAATCCTTTACTCAGACTAAATAAAAGTTATAACTTAGTTTATTTCCAGACATTTATTTGATAGCTGGGAAAGCTGGGTATTCTGTGTGCTCCTGCACAGTTGTCCTTTTTTGAATGTCTATTGCCCGCCAGCTATCGGTCATTTCGTAGTCCTTTCACTACCTACAAGGGGGCTGTGGGCTGTGTGGCACTACCAACCAGGGGGCTGTGGGCTGTGTGGCACTACCAACCAGTGGGCTGTGTGGCACTACCTACTAGGGGGCTGTGTGACACTACCTACCAGGGGGCTGTGGGCTGTGTGGCACTACCAACAAGGGGGCTGTGGACTGTGTGACACTACCAACCAGTGGGCTGTGTGGCACTACCTACTAGGGGGCTGTGTGGCACTACCTACCAGGGGGCTGTGGGCTGTGTGGCTCTACCAACCAGGGGGCTGTGGGCTGTGTGGCTTTACCAACCAGGGGGCTGTGTGGCACTACCAACCAGTGGGCTGTGTGGCACTACCAACCAGGGAGCTGTGGGCTGTGTGGCACTACCAACCAGGGGGCTGTGGGGCACTACCAACCAGGGGGCTGTGGGCACTACCAACCAGGGGGCTGTGTGGCACTCCCTACCAGGGGGCTCTGGGTTGTGTGGCACTCCCTACCAGGTGTCTTTGCGACACTTCCTACCAGGGGGCTGTGCGGCCCTCCCTACAGGGGGCTGTGCGGCCCTCCCTACAGGGGGCTGTGTGGCCCTCCCTACAGGGGGCTGTGTGGCACACTCAACAGTGGGCTGTGTGACGCTATCTACAAGGGGGCTGTGTGGCGCTATCTACAAGGGGGCTGTGTGGCGCTATCTACAAGGGGGCTGTGTGGCACAATCTACAAGGGGGCTTTGTGGCGCTATCTACAAGGGGGCTTTGTGGCGCTACCTACAAGGGAGCTGTGTGGCGATACCTACAAGGGGGCTGTGTGGCGCTACCTACAAGTGGGCTGTCTGGCGCTACCCACAAGGGGCTGTGTGGTTCTACCTACAAGGGGCTGTGTGGCGCTACCTACAAGGGGCTGTGTGGCGCTACCTACAGGGGAAATCTGTGAGTGGGGGGTCTGATGGTCATTTTACTGAGTGGTGGGCTGATGGTCATTTTGCTGTGAGTGGGGGGTTGATGGTCATTTTTCTGTGAGTGAGGGGCTGATGGTCTTCAAGTGGTTTCCACCTCTGACCTCCAATTGAAATTAATAGGAGGCAGAAGATACCTGCGGCGCTCGTTTGGAGATATTTTTCCTGCGTCTTTTGCATTCGCTTCAACAGCTTAAGAAAAAACACAAAAAAAAGGTCACACAACGCTATCAGTTGCTGAAGGAATTTTGAGGCAAATTTTTTTTGCCTAACAAAAAACGTGTGTGAACATGCCCTACGAGTGGAGTGCTTGTTCTTAGCCGTTTTCTGTCTTTCTCAAAACTATTTTTGTTGGGGGGCCCTGAGGAAATTTTGTTTTTCCAGTGCTGCCTCGAGTCCGAAAAGGTTGGGAAACTCTGTACTAGGGTCCCGTCATGGAGCAGCTCAGTTCGTCATTCGAACGGGGCCTAGGTGAGTACAATTTATGTTTTTGTTTGGGGGCACTGTCTACAAGTGGGAGGTGCGGGGACTGTATGGCACGATCTACAAGGGGGAGGTGGGGGACTGTATGGCATTGTCTACAAGGGGGAGATGTGGGGGCTGTATGGCACGATCTACAAAAAGGAGGTGGGGGATTATGGCACTGTCTACAGGGAGGCTATATGGCAAAATCTACAGGGGGGCATTATACTGTGTGGGGGCCACTAAGCGGATATTATACTGTGTAGGGGTACTACAGGGGGCATAATAATGTGGGCACAATTAGAGGGTTGCAATATATTATATAATATTATTATTATACTGTATGGGGGCACTAAAGGGGCATTATAATTGTTTTATGGGGAATTTTTTTTTAATGATGGGGTGGGGCGCCGAAAGATCATTTCGCACAGGGCGCCATCTATCCTAGGGACGGCCCTGGTTGTAAATGATAGTAAAATTGTTGCCCATTTCTGCTAAGCCCTGCCCTTTTTTTGCCCCCAAAAATGTTGACATTTGCGCATTTTGTGAATTTTCTACGCTAGTAAACTGTTGTAGAAAGGTTAATATATTCCCCCCAAAGGCTACAGACCGTAATACAATATCTTAATGTAAGGATGTGTGCAGCAACGCTTGTTGTCTCCATTCTATGTCAGTGTGGGAAGTAGATGTCCGGCCTTATGATTTTGTGATATGTGATAGACCCAAAATCCCAAGCACCAAACCAAAGAAAGCACAGACCGGACGGACCCTGCCACAGTGGAGGGTAGGCCAGACATGACGGGGATAGGAGGGAGGATCGTGTCACAGCCAAAGGGGAGGGTTAGTGGAGGGGGTGGGTCTAGGAGAGGGAGGCGATCCGGTGAGGGTTAGCCGGAGGGCGCTGACTTCCCGGTCTTTTGGTCGGGAGCAGCGCACGGAGTAAGACATCCATCCACGCATCTCCCATCCGGCGGCCATCTTACCACATGTCAGCGCAGCAGTTCATTGAGCAGATGCGGGTGGCGGCTGCTGCATTCGGCCCCGCCTGGTTGGACGAACAACCTGCAGCGGTGGCCAACGGTACCTTCGGCTGTCTCTCCCCCGCGCCGGGCCCGGCGCTCGCATCCTCCAAAAAAGCCTAAGCCCCGACGTGGCTCCTCGGACTCGGCGCCGCAGAGGGAGCCTTGTGAGGGACCCTCCGGCTCGGGCGTCTGGCAGCACTGATACTGCAGCCGGTGCCAGGGTCGGGAGGAATCCCGCTTCGCGGCGGAGTCCAGCGGAGGTGGGGGGGTGCGGCCTCTACTTCCGGTCACCCCTCCACTCACCAGTTCTACGCCGGCTTACCATGGTTCGGACGGCTGCCGCTGGTGATGTGCCGGCTGGGGGTGGAGCCCCACGGCAATCCGGAAGAAACAAGGGACCTGCATTGGGCTGCAGGCCTAGGTCGTCCGTTTCGAGGGTGACTTCCGGGCGGCGAGCTGCCGGCCCTCCGGTGCCGGTCGACTGCGAGAGAGAGAGCTTGGTAGCCTGCCCCCCCCCCCACCTCGGTTCCGGCCGTTGATCACGCCTGTGCGTGCTGCCATGGATCGGGGACCAGATCTGCCGAAGACCTTGAGGATGGGGAGCTTCGTGGACAGGACGGTCCAGCTGATGGGTCCACAGTGCCAGTCGTTTTCACCGTCTTTACCTTTTTCTGCTATACTTATGTCTCCTGTTTCGGGGGAGGGTTCCGTGGTTGAGGAGCGGGTATGTTATGTGGGATCTGGGTTTGTGAATGTTGGGGGTGGGGGGGATAGTCTGCGAGAGTTGGTCGGTTGCGTCAAGGAATTGTTAGGCGGTCTCCTGTGGCGGCGTGGGTGGGGGCTGGTGGGGTAGGGTTAAATGCCCCGGCGGCGGTCGCTGTGAGTGTAGGAGCAAATACGGAATCGGTGGCGGTGTCTGTTCAGACCGACTCGGCGGCGGCGGTTTATGGTGTTCGGTTGGACGATAAAGCCAGGGGGGAGGTTTATGTGTGTTTTGAAGGACCTTTGGGGGCACACTTGAAGCAGGAAGTTCGGGAAAAAATTTGGAAGGACGAGTACCTGGAAATGTTTTCATTGTTGCCCCTGGAAAAATTTAATCTGGAGAAGGGGAAGCGAGATGAGAGTAAGAAGGAGGAGGAGGAAAAGCATCATTACCGCCTTATCCCCAAGACATTTGTTAACTGGTTGCAAGCGTTCGCCATTTTGGCCAGTGTTATTGGTGAAAAGGCTCCGGAACATTGCTCCCCCCTGTTTTGCTATATGGATGCCATCGAGGAAGCCCATAGGGTATATGGGGGGGTAGCTTGGCAACGTTATGACGAGAAGTTTAGACAACGGAAGGCGGTTCGGCCCAATATTAGGTGGGACCACAAGGATATTGCCCTCTGGTTAAGGGTAACGGCTCCGGTTCGACCGGGCCAGTCCTCTCCCGGGAGCGGGGGGGGGGGGGGCAGCAGGCCAATCTGGTCAATCGAGCTCAGAGGCAACGTGAAGCTCGGGCTGTGCTGGCAATACAATGAGGGGCAGTGTAAATTTGGTGCAGGTTCCAAGTTCAAGCACCTTTGTTCTCAATGCAATGGGGCGTCCCACGGGGCATCTAAATGCTTGTGCAAGGGAAAACGAGGTGGGGGAGGGGGTTTTAATGCCAGTCATGGGGGTGACGCCAGTGAAGCTGGAAAGGATGGTCAGGTTTCTAAATAGTTATCCGGACAGGGCCAGCGGGCAGTTGTTGTTTGATGGTTTTAATGTGGGTTTTTGTATCCCCTCCCCTCCTCACAGTGTCCCCTTTTCCATAAAAAATCTGAAGTCAGCTTACCAGCATCCTGACGTGGTTATGGAGAAATTGGCAAAAGAGGTGGATTTGGGGCGCATGGCGGGGCCCTTTAGTTCTCTCCCCATCCCGGGTTTTGTCGTCTCCCCGCCGGCGGTTGTTCCGAAGAAGGAGGCGAACAAATACTGTTTGATTCACCATTTGTCTTATCCCAAGGGCTTGTCGGTTAATGACGGGATAGATCGGGATCTTTGCTCGGTCGTGTATACATCATTCGACGCGGCGGTGCAGTGGGTGCGTTTCCATAGTAGGGGGGCGTTAATGGCCAAGACGGATGTCAAGGCGGCTTTTCGGCTGTTGCCGGTGCATGCGGATAGTCAGCGTTTACAGGGGTGTTTTTGGGGGGGCGGTTTTTATGTGGATCGGTGTCTCCCCATGGGTTGTTCCATTTCTTGTGCGAACTTTGAAGCGTTTAGCTCATTTTTGGAATGGGTGGTCAAATCTGTGGCGGGGGTGGATTCGATCATTCATTATTTAGACAATTTCTTGTGCGTAACGATCTTGGGGCCCGCCCGTTCCGTTAGTTGGTTCGGGACATAAAACACGATCTGTTGCACCTGTGGTCGTTGTACCCGAACTTGATCACGGTGTGGTCGGATATTGTGCCTAGAAAATCCTGCCGTTTGGCACGGTCGGTGGAGTAGATCAACAAAGCCAGGGTAAAAGTTAACAGGGCGGTGTCTGCAGTGGCGGATTATCATTAGGGCGGTTAGGCCGCCCGGGGCCCAAGGGTCACAGGGGGCCCATAGCCAACCGAACCCCCTCATGCCCAGTGGCGTCGCTAGCCCTGGAGGGAGCCCCAGTTACTGGACTGCACCTGTCATCAGACGAATGGAGCTTCGCTTCTACTTAGCAGCCGTGGTCTGTGCTGCAATCTCTCCCTGTGCTGCTTTAGAAGTTACCCCTCCAGCCCCCCTTCCCTGCTCTAAACATCTCTCCTCCTGCTGCTAGCTGTCGGGACATGGGGGAGGGGAGACTGTCGGCGGGGTCTGTGTCGGGCTGTGAGCAGGAGAAGAGCTGCAGTGAAGACTCACAAATATCCTACATAAAAGGTAAGTGCATGTGTGTTTACAATGTGTAATTTATATGTGTATAATGTGCATACTCGTGTGTGTTTACAGTGTGTACTTTATATGTGTATAATGTGCATACTCGTGTGTGTTTACAGTGTGTACTTTATATGTGTATAATGTGCATACTCGTGTGTGTTTACAGTGTGTACTTTATATGTGTATAATGTGCATACTAGTTTGTGTTTACAGTGTGTACTTTATATGTGTATAATGTGCATACTCATGTGTACTTTATATGTGTATAATGTGCATACTCATGTGTACTTTATATGTGTATAATGTGCATACTCGTGTATACGTGCACGTGTGTATGTATATAAAAAGCACCATTTCCTGAATTTTTGCTGCAGAAAATGTTGCGTATTTTGCTGCGTTTTTCTCAATGTTGGGAGATGGTGACGCAGCATTTCAGTCACTATCCGCAGCAGGAATTGACATGCTGCAGTACGCGAAATACGCACCGCAGGACAAAATGTCTGGTCGGAAATTTTACGCAGCTTCTGGATGAGATTTGGTAAATCTCACTCACTTTGCTGCTACCGTATTCTGCGTATTTTCCGGGCAGAAAATACGCAGCAGTTCCGATAGGTGTGGACAAGCCCTAATACAGTAGCAGCAGAGTAGATTAGATGTGAACAATTCTCATCACACGCTGCGTAAATGATAAGTGGGGGAAAAAAAAGCTCAGAAATTGACCTGCGGTGCGTTTTTTTATTCCGCAGCATGTCAATTGTATTTGCGTAAACGCTGCTCATTTGTTTCGGGTTTTCCCCATTTAATTCAATGGGAGGTAAAACCTGCAACAGATAACAGATGTTATGTAAAAACGCAATTTAGAAAAAATAAAAATCTTATACTTGCCTAGAATTCTGTTTCTTCGTCCGGGCCGGCCTCCTGGGATGACGTTTCACCCCTTGTGACCGCTACAGCCAATCACAGACTGCAGCAGTCATATTGGATAAAATGTCATCCCAGGGCTGCAGTGTAGCGACGCTGTGTAGCACTATATACAAGGGGGGGGGAGCGCTGTGTGGCACTATATATAAGGGGGAGTGCTGTGTGATGCTATCTATAGGGGGCTGTGTG
This sequence comes from Rhinoderma darwinii, assembly GCF_050947455.1. Taxonomy (NCBI): domain Eukaryota; kingdom Metazoa; phylum Chordata; class Amphibia; order Anura; family Rhinodermatidae; genus Rhinoderma; species Rhinoderma darwinii. Next base: position 251,973 of record NW_027461846.1, on the reverse strand, counting down.
ATGCTATCTATAGGGGGCTGTGTGACGCTCTATACAGGGGGTTGTGTGTGTGTGGTTCTATCTACAGGGGGGGTGTGTGTGGCTCTAGCTACAGGGGGGTGTGGCTCTATCTACAGGGGTGTGTGTGTGTGTGTGGCTCTATCTACAGGTGTGTGTGTGTGTGTGTGTGTGTGTGTGTGTGTGTGTGTGTGTGTGGCTCTATCTACAGGGGGGGTGTGTGTGGCTCTATCTACAGGGGGGTGTGTGTGGCTCTATCTACAGGGGTGTGTGTGTGTGGCTCTATCTACAGGGGTGTGTGTGTGTGTGTGTGTGTGTGTGTGTGTGTGTGTGTGGCTCTATCTACAGGGGGGTGTGTGTGTGGCTCTAGCTACAGGGGGTGTGTGTGTGGTGCTGTCTACATGGGGGGTTGGGGCTGTGTCCCTGCACAGTGTGATACTGTCAGTATGTAGGGACACAGCCCTGTGAAAGGGGAATCGTAACACCCATTTGTTAATGCTTGTGCAAAAAGGTAGTGTTAGAAATAGTTACGGCGCGGCAGGGTGGCGGTGGAGAAGGGGGGCCCAAGTTTGGATAACAGCCCAGGGCCCATGGTCTTCTTAATCCGCCACTGGGTGTCTGCATTTGTTGCGCGGAATGGTGGCATATGTGTTCGGCACTGGGACTTGGAAGCTGGAGTTGGAGCGTATTGGAGTGCAGATGGTGTTCACCTGAATGATGTGAGAACAGATTTGTGGTGCTTGGGATTGCAGGATGGCATTGAGAGGGCTATTTTGTTGTGGCGGGACTCTCAGGCTTGAGGGGGTCAAGGCCTGTTCGCTGTGGCTGGGGAGTCCTTGGAGTTAGACAAATAATTATGGGGGGGATGCATCGTGGGTATGGATCCCCCTGGGTTTTAAAGATGAAAGGACACTATCTGGTGGATGGATAGTGTGGTTTCCTTAGGGTGTTATCCCTTGGGAGAGGTGGCAGTTACCTTACGGCATCTGCCAGGAATATTGGTGCCTCTGAGCCGGGTTTTTACGGCTGGGGGTAAAATGGTGGGGCAGATAGCCGGTAACATAAAAAATTAATGATAGCTCCAAGGACTTCTCCTAGTCTATGTGTTAATGTTTGTTTGTCAGTGGTGTCTGACGTGTTTGGGTTATAATTTATGGTTCGTGCATTATTGATTTATTATTGTTTTTGTTAATAAATAATATGGATATTATTTATTTATGGTTAATTGAGTTAACTAACTTTTATATTTATTTCTTAATAAAATGGCTGCTGTGGCCACTTTATCCAAACCCTCGGTGTCGAGTCTTCTTGAGAGAAAGGTGTGGGTTATGAATGGGGAAGAGATATATAGGTAAGTGTAATTTGCATACACATACATCACTCGACTTACCCCAAGTCATGCAAAATAAAGACACAAAACATTATAATTGGGTGTTAAATGGTCAAAACGTTTATTATATTATATGACCAAACCCAAAATGGCAAACCTCCGACTCACGAAGAGTCACCCTCCAGCACGCAGGAAAGGAAAAACCCCCTGTGGGGGAAACCTCTAGGGAAACCATGGCTGGAAGATTGCCCTTCCTCTGGGCTTAGCAGGTGCCAAAATATCATTTGTAACAGAATTTGTACGTTTTCTCAGATTTTCAAGGAAAGACAATACAATGAACGAACGACATAAAACACATAAATCGGCTGATCTGGTTGGCTAGGCGGATGTCTCTCTTCCTGGTCACCCATTAAAATGAATGGGTGATCCACGGATGAGACGGGTCCTCCAGATGCCTCCTTGTAGCACCTGTCTCCGCTCTGGCTAATAGAGGGGGATCTCCTGCTGGAAACCCCCCTCTACTACAGACAACCCGTATGAAGAGGATGGCATCACTGTGATGAAGAAGTGCTCTTGGGTGAAGGGTTTCCCTGCTAGAACCTACAAATTACATCAGGTCGGCATTGGTGGGGAAGTCAAGCTCAAGGTCCTCAGTCCCATTCAATATGGCGCTGAATGTGGCAGTAAAACCTTCTAATATGGAATCTTCTTTATGTCATAAACATTTGTGTTTATGACATCAGCACCTTCATCATCATTACTGCAGGAGTTTATTACCACTGCACAACTCATACATTGTGACGTCACCCACAGTGGTCTGAAGTGTTAACCCTTTACTGACTGGCAGTGTACTTACCACAGAGGCCATAAAGCTGAATAGAACATATCAGCGGCCATAAAGGTAAAGGGATAATGCAGGGAGCATCTCCGCACAAGAACAATCCATGACAAAGGGTTTTCCAGGATGAGATAACTTGTCTGCTTTCTCCAAACACCAGCACCACACCTGTCCATAGGTTGTGTGTGGTACTACAGCTCATTACCATTCACTTCAATGGAGCAAACCTGCAATACCAGATACGACCTGTGGATAGGTGTGGTGCTGTTTTTGAAAGAAAGCAGCCATATTTTTCTAATCCTGCACAGCTCCTGTTAGAAATAGTTCAAAAAAAGGGGGGAGAAAATAGATTTAAAAAAGGTAAAAAGAGGAACTCTGAGGTAAAAGAAATCAAACTAGACTGAAAGGAGTCTGCTGGAGGTGCCAGATGGAAAGACAGATTTCTGCCATGGGGACCAGATTAGTTGAAATGTATCTTGAAGGGGGGCTTCAGAGAGTGGGGTTTAACCCCTTCCCCCCCTATGAAGTGCTGTTGCATTGAAAAACTTTGCAGTTCATCTTCGAATGCAGCGTCACAAAAACAAATTATTTTGTGAAAAATAAAACAATATAAATTTGGTATCGCCATAATCGTAACGACCCGCAGAATCAAGATATCATGCAATTCATGCCGCCCGATGAACACTGTAAAATCAAAACAGAAATGGCAGAATTACAGGTTTTTTTTCAATTCACCCAACAAAATGAAGGTTTTTAAAAAAAAAAAAAAATAATTGAATACATTATGTGATACATTAGGCCGCAGGGTAATTTCCACATAAACAGCGCCATTCATCGGTTAACTGTTTAAATGATACCAGTTCAAGTGACCTTTATCGAAAAACACCATAAGAAATTTTTTCACAATTAACCTTCTAATTGGGCCTAGCATGTGTGATACTGTCTGCTAAGCCGTTGTATCTAAGCATATTATATGTGATACTGTCTGCTGAGCCGCTGTCTCCTATCAAGTAGCAGAGCTATCAGGTGTCATAGTGTAATGAAACGGGGTAGGGAGACGGACAGGTGAGCCCTAATCTACCCGAAACTCAGTCCCTGCCTACTTGCACGGCCCGTCCTAAGTGGGCGACGGTCCCTACGCTCAATAAGTGCAAGACAGACAACACAAGACAAGGGCACACAGAAGAAAAAGGGGGAGGTAGGGGCAGTTGCCCACGGAAACACCGTGAGCAACAGGCAGTGGTGAGCGAGCCGAGACAAACCAGGAGAGTACGAAGTAGCAAATCAGAGCAGGAGAATAGTCAGTCAAGCCGGGGTCAATAAGTAACTGCGGTCAATAAGGTAAATAGCAAGAATCACAGAGCCAGGTAACACGACAATCACAGGCAATGTACATGCTGCAAGTGAGGGTAAAAATAGACCAAGGGCGGGAGCTAGAACCGTCAGGCCAGGCAGTGGTAACAGATCGCGTCACTCTAGCAGACCTTGGAGCTAATGAAGGCTGATTAACCCCGGGCGTCGACATAGAACCTGTGTCTGGCAAACCCTTTACAGTACACCCCCCCTTTTATGCGGGGCAACTGGACCCTTCCTAGGTGGCCCTGGCTTGTTGGGGAAACGAAGATGGAACTTCCTGAGCAATATACCGGCGTGAACATCCCGGGCGGGTACCCAAGTCCTCTCCTCAGGCCCGTATCCTCTCCAATGGACCAGGTACTGGAGGGAGCCTTGGACCAATCTTGGCTACCTCGAATTCTACCCCATCCGGAGTGAGAACAAGGACCGGAGGTTTCCTCGATGTAGCCAAGGATGGGGAACAGCATTCAAGAGGGAGGCATGGAACACGTGTATCTGAAAAGACGGGGGTAACTCCAGCCGGAAGGAGACAGGGTTGAGGACCCCAATGATTTTGTACGGCCCTATATACCGGGGAGCAAACTTCTTGGACGGAACTTTAAGGCGCAAATTTTTAGAAGACAGCCACACCAGATCCCGGACCACAAACAGAGGGTTAGTTGAACGTCTTTTATCTGCCTGAGTCTTTTGGATGCTCTGGGACGCCTCAAGGTTCTTCTGAACATGGGCCCAGACTGTGCACAGTTCCCGATGAACGACATCTACCTTGGGATTGTTGGAACCCCCAGGTGAAACAGAGGACAACCGTGGATTAAACCCAAAATTACAGAAGAAGGGGGAAATCCCCGAAGAGTTACTGACCCGGTTATTAAGGGAAAACTCGGTGAGGGGAAAGAAGGTGACCCAATCATCTTGACAGTCTGAGATAAAAACACCTTAAGTATTGTTCTAGAGACTGATTAGTCCTCTCAGTTTGGCCATTAGTTTCAGGATGGAAGGCCGAGGAAAAGGACAGATCAATCTCCAGCTTCTTACAGAAAGCTCTCCAAAACAATGAAAAAAATGGTACCCCTCTGTCAGAAACAATATTGACCGGAACCCCATGGAGACGCAGGATGTGTTTGACAAACAAGGTAGCTAACGTCTTGGCATTGGGTAGTTTATTGAGGGGTACAAAGTGGCACATCTTACTGAAGCGGTCTATTACTAACCCACACCACCTACTTGCCTTGGGACGGAGGCAGATCGATGATAAAATCCATTTAGATATGGGTCCAAGGTCTCTGGGGAATGGGCAAAGAACATAGTAAGCCCGCAGGTCGGGACCTGGGAGTCTTGGACCTAGCACAAATTTCACAAGTGGAGACGTAGGCCTTAACGTCTTTAAGCAACCCAGGCCACCAATAGGTTCTAGAAATGAGGTGCTTGGTACCCAGGATGCCTGGATGGCCAGATAGTGCGGAGTCATGATTCTCCCTGAGCAACCTTAGCCGGAATTGCAGGGGAACAAACAGCTTGTTCTCAGGAAGGTTCTCGGGAGCAGAACCTTGATCAGCTGCAATTTCGGAGACTAAGTCTGAATCCACAGAGGATATGATTATACCTGGGGGCAAAATACAAACGGGATCCTCCTCAGGAGGAGGGCTGGCCATGAAGCTACGCGACAGAGCATCAGCTTTAATATTTTTTGACCCAGCCCTATAGGTAACCACAAAGTTGAATCTCCTAAAAAACAACGCCCATCGAGCTTGTCTCGGGTTTAGCCTCCAGACAGATTCTAGGAAAACCAGATTCTTGTGGTCAGTAAGGACTGTAACCTGGTGCCTAGCCCCCTCCAGGAAGTGACGTCACTCTTCAAATGCCTATTTAATGGCTAAGAGTTCGCGGTTGCCAACGTCATAGTTTCTCTCAGTGGAGGCGAACTCCCTGGAGAAGTAGGCACAGGGACGGAGATGGGTGAGATACCTAGTACCCTGGGACAAGACAGCACCCACTGCCACCTCGGAGGCGTCAACCTCCATGATAAATGGCTCCATTTGGTTAGGCTGAATCAGCACTGGGACAGAGACAAAGCACCTCTTAAGGACCTCAAAAGGCTGGACCGCCTCCGGAGGCCAGTGGAGGAGATCAGCACCTTTACGAGTGAGGTCCGTAAGAGGCTTAGCGATGACCGAGAAGTTAGCATTAAATCTCCTGTAATAATTAGCAAACCCCAGGAAACACTGTAAGGCCTTCAGGAAGGCAGGGCGGATCCATTCTGCCACGGCCTGAACCTTGGCAGGGTCCATGCGGAATTCGTTAGGAGTGAGGATTTGACCCAAAAATGGTATCTCCTGCACCCCAAACACACATTTTTCGGTTTTTGCAAAGAGTTTGCTTTTCCGAAAGGCCTGGAGCACCTTCCTGACATGCTCAATGTGGGAGGACCAGTCCTTGAAAAAAAACACAAGTATATCATCAGGGTACACTTCAAGAAATACCCCCAGATAGTCTCTTAAAATCTCATTTATGAAATTCTGGAGCATTACACAACCCAAAGGGCATTACGGGATATTCGAAATGACATTCGGGTGTATTAAACACAGTCTTCCACTCATCCCCCTCTCTTATCCGGATAAGGTTATAAGCCCCCTGAAGATCGAACTTAGAGAACCATTGGGCCCCCTGAACCTGATTGAAGAGATCAGGAATCAAAGGAAGGGGATATTATTTAAATTTCGGTAATCGATGCACGGCCTAAGACCACCATCCTTCTTCCCCACGAAGAAGAAGCCAGCACCTACCGGAGAAGTAGAGGGGCGAATGTAACCCTTGGCCAGGCTTTCCTGGATATATTCTCTCATGGCTTCACATTCAGGACAAGAGAGATTAAATATCCTACCTTTAGGGAGCTTAGCTCCTGGTACCAAATCGATTGCGCAATCATACTCTCTATGAGGAGGTAACTCTTCGGAGGCCCTTTTAGAAAAGACATCAGCGAAGTCCTGAATAAAATGAGGTAGAGTGTTCACCTCCTCAACGAGAGAAACCAAATTAATAGAAAAACATGACGTCATGCATTCATTACCCCATTTAGTAAGATCACCAGTATTCCAGTTAAAAGTGGGATTATGCGTCTGCAACCAAGGAAGGCCTAAAATCAAATCGGACGATAACCCCTGCATCACTAACACAGAACACTGCTCCAAATGAATGGAGCCAACAATGAGTTCAAAAACAGGGGTATGCTGCATAAAATAACCATTAGCAAGCGGAGTGGAATCAATACCCACTACCTGGACAGGTTTAGGCAAATCAACTAATGGCATAGCTAGAGACATAGCAAATTCCACAGACATAATATTAGTAGCAGACCCTGAATCCACAAAGGCACTGCCGGTGGCAGACCTTCCATCAAAAGAGACCTGAAAGGGAAGCAAGATTTTATTAGGCTTCATGTTTGCGGGAAATACCTGTGCGCCCAAGCGACCTCCCCGATGGTCACTTAGGCGCGGAAGTTTTCCTGCTGCTTATTCTTGCGCCTGGGACAGGAGTTCAATAGATGCTTGTCATCCCCACAGAAGAAGCAGAGACCATTCTTTCTGCGGAAATCTCTACGTTGTTGGGGAGACACGGAGGCCCCGAGTTGCATCTGTTCATCCGAGTTCTCCGTGGAAGAACGAAGCAACGGAACCTCTGGAGCCATCATAGGGGAGCCAGAGGTGAAGGCACCAGAATGTTCAAGTCGTCGTTCCCTGAGACGTCAGTCAAGACGTACCGCTAAAGCCATAGCCTGATCTAGAAAGTCTGAAGTGGGATAGCTAACTAACAGGTCTTTCAGGGCGTTCGACAGACACAATCTAAACTAGCACCTCAAGGCAGGGTCATTCCACCTAGAAACTACACACCACTTACTAAAGTCAGAACAGTATTCCTCAATGGGTCTCTTACCCTGACGTAAGGTCACCAGCTGACTCTCAGCAAAGGCAGTCTTGTCAGTCTCGTCATAGATGAGCCCGAGAGCAGAAAAAAAAAGGTCAACAGAAGAAATTTCAGGGGCGTCAGGAGCCAAGGAGAAGGCCCATTCCTGGGGGCCGTCCTGGAGCTGGGACCTAATTATACCCACTCGCTGGCTCTCAGAACCTGAGGAGTGGGGTCTTAATTGGAAATAGAGTCTACAACTCTCCCGAAAAGAGAAAAAAGTCTTCCGGTCCCCTGAGAACTGGTCAGGCAACTTGAGGTGGGGTTCAGAAGGTGAGGTGAAGGGCACTACCTGGATAGCATCACGCTAGTTGAACCTCTGAGCCAGGTCTTGGACCTGTAGGGAGAGACCCTGCATTTGCTGAGCCAGGGTCTCAAGGGGATCCATAGTAGAGTCAGGGACCAGGGTAAGAAAAGGTATAGGGCCTGTGATTATGTAATGAAACGGGGTAGGGAGACGGACAGGTGAGCCCTAATCTACCCGCAACTCAGTCCCTGCCTACTTGCACGGCCCTTTCTAAGTGACGGCGTACAACTGGGCGACGGTCCCTACGCTCAATAAGTGCAAGACAGACAACACAAGACAAGGCACACAAAAGAAAAAGGGGGAGGTAGGGGCAGTTGCCCATGGAAACACCGTGAGCAACAGGCAGTGGTGAACCAGCCGAGACAAACCAGGAGAGTACAAAGTAGCAAATCAGAACAGGAGAATAGTCAGTCAAGCCAGGGTTAATAAGTAACAGTGGTCAATAAGGTAAATAGCAAGAATCGCAGAGCCAGGAAACCAGACAATCACAGGCAAGGAACATGCAGCAAGTGAGGGTAAACATAGACAAAGGGCGGGAGCTAGAACCGTCAGGCCAGGCTGTGATAGGTTCTCCCTCTCCTCAGCCTGCCAGCCTGAGTGGTAACAGATCGCGTCACTCTAGCAGACCTTGGAGCTGATGAAGGCTGATTAACCCCAGGCGTCGACACAGAACCTGTGTCTGGCAAATCCTTTACACATAGTCTGGATTCACATAAGCACATTACGTCCGTAATGGACGGAACGTATTTCGGCCGCAAGTCCCGGATCGAACACACTGCAGGGAGCCAGGCTCCTAGCATCATAGTTATCTGCGACGCTAGGAGTCCCTGCCTATCCGCGGAACTACTGTCCCGTACTGAAAACTTGATTACAGTACGGGACAGTTGTCCTGCAGCGAGGCATGGACTCCTAGCATCGTACATAACTATGATGCTAGGAGCCCGGCTCCCTGCACTGTGTTCGGTCAAGGACTTGCGGTCGAAATACGTTCCGTCCATTACGGATGTAACATGGTCGTGTGAACCCAGCCTTAGGATTCACACTCAAAGTAAAAAATGGCTGAAAATTACAGAGCTGTTTTCAGAGAACACAGCCTTTGATTTACAGACGTTTTTGAAGTTGAAGACGTTTTTGGAGGTGTTTAGTTCTAGATGTTTTTGGAGCTGTTTTTCCATTGACACAATGAAAAACATCTCCAAAAACATCTCAAGAAGTGACACGCTCCTTGTTTTTACGTGCCGTTTTAAAATACAATAGGCAGATGTTTGTAGGCATTGGGCTACCGATTTTTCAGTCGTATTTGAAAGTGTTTACGCCCCGAAATACGCCTGAAAACACAGCGTGTGAATATACCCTTAAAGATACACTGTCTCAGATATATATATCTTTTTAGTTTTTTTTTTAGAAGGGTGGGCAAAACATGTCTTGTGGAACAAGACAGTCTGATTTGACAGTCTGATTAGTGGGGGAGATACGGGGTCTGGCTTAGGCCTTTTGTTACACACTAAGGCTGGGTTCACACGACCTATTTTCAGACGTATACGAGGCGTTTTTTGCCTCGTTTTACATCTGAAAATACATCTCAAATACGTTGTCAAACATCTGCCCATTACTTTCTATGGGTATAACGCTGTATTGTTCCCACGACGCGGAATTTTACGCGTCGTACGGCAATTACGACGTGTAAAATTACGCCTCGTAAAAAGAAGTGCAGGACACTTCTTTGGACGTTTTTGGAGCTGTTTTCTCATAGACTCCAATGAAAACAGCTCCAAAAACGGACGTAAAAAACGCCGCGAAAACGGCGCGAAAAACGCCGCGAAAAATGCGAGTTGGTCAAAAAACGTCTGAAAAGCAGGGTCTGTTTTCCCTTGAAAACAGCTCTGGATTTTCAGACGTTTTTGGTCACTACGTGTGCACATACCCTCAATGTAAAATTGTACACTAGCTCGGAGCTGGCATTGATTTCTGCTTTACATTACGCCCGTTACTGGCGTAAATGATAGTAAAATTGTCGCCCCTTTCCGCAAAGCACCACACACTTTTCAAAAAAGCGCCAAAGGCAGCGTAAACTGACCAAAAACGTTCCCGCAAATTTCGACTTTTGGGACTTTTCTATGCCAGATAAGCGGCTTAGCAAGGTCAATAAATTCTCCTCTAAGGCTACAGACAGTAATACAATATTTTAATGCAAGGATCTGTACACTCAGTGTCTGACTGAGGTACCTTGGACCCACCAAAGGAAATAATTCTTGGGGGTCTACACTTCAACTATATAGAAATAATGTGAACACTCTTAATCCTTTCAAGACCGAGCTCATTTTGGCCTTCATGACCAGCCCCATTTTCTCAAATCTGACATGTGTCAATTTATGTGTCAATAACTCTGGAATGCTTTTGCCTATTCAAGCGATTCTGAGATTTTTTTCTCGTGACTTATTGTACTTTATGTTAGTGGAAAAATTTGGTCAATAAATTTATTGCTTATTTGTGAAAAACACCAAAATGTAGAGATAATTTGCAAAAATGATGATTTTTCTCATTTTGAATGTATCTGCTTGTAAAACAGATAGTAATACCACACAAAATAGTTACTATTTTACATATTCCATATGTCAACTTTATATTTGCATTGTTTTTTGAACATTATTTTATTTTTCTAGGACGTTACACGGCTTAGAACTTTAGCAGCAATTTCTCACATTTTCATTTGTAAACTGCCTGAAGAAGGGGCCTCTGTGCTCTGAAAGCCGCATATAGAACTTTTATGGTTAGCCAATAAAGGTATCATACCTATTATACTTTTGTCTTTTTTGACACAAAAGTATTTAACATTTCATATTGTCTCTGGCTAACACGGTACTACACTATTTTTCACATTTTCAAGAAAATTTCAAAAGGCTATTTTTACAGGGGCCAGTTCAGTTCTGAAGTGGCTTTGAGGGCCTTATGTACTAGATAGACCCCATAAATCACCCCATATTAAAAACTGCACCCCTCAAAGTATTCAAAACAGCAGTCAGAAAGTTTCTTAACCCTTTAGGCGCTTCACAGGAATTAAAGCAATGTAGAGGTGAAATTTACAAATTTTATTTTTTTTGCTGAAATTCATTTGTAATACATTTTTTTCTGTAACACAGAAGGTTTTACACGAGAAATGCAACTGAATATTTATTGCCCAGATTCTGCAGTTTTTAGAAATATCCCACATGTGGCTCTAGTGTGATAATGGACTGAAACACAGGCCTCAGAAGCAAAGGAGCACCTAGAGGATTTTGGGGCCTCCTTTTTTTAGAATATATTTTAGCCACCATGTCAGGTTTGAAGAGGTCTTGTGGTGCCAAAACAGTGGAAATCCCCCAAAAGTGAGACGGTTTTGGAAACTACACACCTCAAGGAATTGATCTAGGGGTATAGTTAACATCTTGACCCCACAGGTCTTTTGCTATATTTATTGGAGTTTGTCTGTGAAAGTGAAAATCAACTTTTTTTCTAAAAAATATAAAAAAAAAAAATATATTTGCAAGGAATAAAGATTAAAAAACACCCCAAAACTTGTAAAGCTACTTCTCCCGATTACGCCAATACCCCATATGTGGTACTAAACGGCTGTTTGGACCCACGGTAGAGCTCAGAAGGGATGGAGCACCATTTGGATTTTTTTTTTTTTGAATCAAAAAGTTTTTTATTAAGTCCGCAAAACATGCAAAATACATAACACAGTAGTGGAATAGTTTACAGTATAGAAAATAATTTACATACATTTATTTGACTGTATGTTACATTCTCATATATTCACTGTGTTAATATGTAAAATCGAAACAGTACATTCTCTTAGTATACTAATATACATATACAAATACATTATATATAATATTATATGTCAAATTTTTAATACATTTCCTTAAGTACTAGATGGTAAAATTTATCTCAGAGCATACAATACAATTTCTTTTCTCGGATCCTTTTCGTTGTATATTGGGTTTTTATTCAGGAACTGCTCAAACCGGATAAGATTCATTATAGTTTATACTGTTTATGCTTTAAGTATCACTGTGCGGAGCAACTATAGTAAGTAACTAATCTAAACCAGTGTTGACTGTATGAACAGGAAAATTAATATTAGGTAAGTGTGCGTTCAGCAGCTATAATATGAGCTATCTGACCATATACCCCATCTTTTAGTAAATTGTGCATATTTATGGTTTTGGTTGGCAACCATTTTTTCATATATGTATGTGGTATTAACTTGGGCTATAACTTCTTGTATATGTGGTTGTGTGGTTTGTTTCCAATGTCTAGTAATGATAAGCTTTGTTGACATAAGGAGATGTGCTATAATATATCTGGAGGAGGAGTCGAATGAATTCAAATCTAGAAATAATAAAGCCATTCTTGGTTTGAGTTGAAAATCGTTTTTCAGGAGTATAGAGATTATCCGGCTGGTTGCACTCCAGAGGGGTTGTATTTTGTTACATTCCCACAAAATATGATATAGGGATCCTTTATATCCGCATAATCTCCAGCAGTTATTGGAGCAGGAAGGAAATATTTTATTTAATCTTGTGGGTGTGTAGTACCATCTCAGGTATGTTTTGAAAACCGCTTCTTGGTGGGTTACACATCTAAAGATTTTATATATATTATTGAGTGCTGATTTCCATTCGATTTCAGATATATTAACTTTCAGCTCCTCCTCCCATTTAACCATGTAGTGGTTTTTAATCAACGAAGATTTGTTCCCAATATCATTGTAGAAAAAGGATATTCCTCTTTTTGCTTTAGTGATCATATTAAACATTGAAACTACATCAAAGCTCTGATTGACATTCGTTGGTCTTTTCAGCTTTAAGAACTTTTCAATACGTGAGAACTTGATGTGGTGGTCTGGAGGTATTTGATATTTTTCGTTTATTTGTGAGAAATCCTGAGCTATGATATCAGCTACCGATATGATATTATTTAATTTCCATTCATCTAGTTCTATGCCTGGAATATTATCTTCCAGGAAACTAAGCGGGATCTGGTTATATGGGCACACCATATTATTTTTTGATACTTTCATGTAATTTTTCCACACTTTATCTGAAGTTTGTATAGATATCAAATATGTTTTTTTTAACGGTAACTTCCATATCACAGATATCATTCTGGCCTTTAAAGAGCTATAACCACTTATGTATCTTTCTAATTCCACCCATCTTTTATCAGAGTTGTCCTTCCACCAATGGCTAAGTTGGTCTAGAATACATGCGGAATAATAATCTCTCAGGTTAGGGAGTCCTAGACCTCCTGCTCTCCTATGTAGTGTCATTATTTTGTATGCTGTTCTAGATTTTTTCCCATTCCATATAAATTTTTGTAAGTGGCTGTTAAGGTTAGTAAAGAATGAACTAGGAATCGGAATTGGTATTGTCCTAAAAAGATACATTAATTGTGGTAATAACATCATTTTAAAGGTAGCTATTCTTCCGAACCATGAAATTATAGATTTAGAGTAGTCCTGCATTTCGTTTCTTAATTTCATTAACAGATGTGGGAAGTTCTGTTGATATAGTTTTTTTGTTGGACATGTAAGTTTGATGCCCAAGTAGTTGAGTTCTAGAGATTGCCAATCAAGATCATGCCTGGCCCTCAACACAGAAAGAGTTTGTAATCCAATATTTATTGGAAGGATTTGGGATTTGGATCTGTTGATCTTGTAGAAGGAGATATCACTAAAGGTATTGAGCACTTCAAAAATTCTCTTCAAGGATTTCTCCGGGAGGGTATTACATAAAATAATGTCGTCTGCAAACAAGGTTATTTTATGTTCTTTTTTATTAATAGTAATGCCTTGTATCTCCTTGTCAAGTCTAATAAGTTCAGCTAACGGTTCAATAGATAAGATAAAAAAAATTGGGGATAGGGGACATCCCTGCCTGGTACCGTTAGTTATATCAAATTCTTGTGATAGAGTATTGTTGGAGTAGACTTTAGCTGACGGTTGTGAGTATAAGGCTTTAATTGCCGAGTAAATATGACCTTGAATGCCAAACTTTTCTAATACAGAGAAAGCGTAGTTCCAATTAATCCTGTCGAACGCTTTCTCAGCGTCAATTGTAAGAAAGGTTGATGGAATATTATTATATTCACAAAATTGCATAAGAGATATGACCCGTCGAGTGTTATCTGGAGCCTGTCGGCCCGGGACAAAACCTGCTTGGTCATTGATTATTAATGATGGGATAACTAATTTCAGCCTGGAAGCTAATATTTTTGCATATATTTTGACATCCCCGTTCAGGAGAGAAATAGGTCTATAGTTTGAAGTTCTTTCTGTTGACTTCCCTGGTTTAGGGATGGTTACTATTAATGCCGATAGCATTTCTTTTGGGAATGTTGCAGTAGTGGAGGCTTCTTGTAATACCTTGAGTAGTCTGGGTGCTAATATATGTGTAAATTTTTTGTAATAATCGTTCGAAAAACCATCAGGTCCCGGGGCTTTGTGCATTGGAAGGGATTTTATGGCCTTAATAATTTCATTAAGCAATATCGGAGAGTTAAGAGATTGTAAGGATTCTTCTGAGATTTTTGGTAGGTTTATTTGCTTAAGGAATTTGTCTATAAGTACTTGTGTAGGTTGAATTGTCTCTTTATCCTCTTTAAGGTTGTATAACTTTTGATAGTAATCTTTGAAGGCGTTGGAAATGCCTTTTGGGGACATTATCGTTTCCCCGGTCTTGGGATGTATAATTTTCTGAATTCTAGATTTTTGTGCTTGTTGCTTGATTCTTTTAGCTAATAAAGATCCTGCTTTATTATCTTGTGTATAATAATGCATTTTGGATCTCCTGAGTGTATGTTCGTATTTATAAAGTAATAAATTACGTAGATGAGTCCTTTCCTTTCCCAGTTCTGCCGAAGTGGAAAATGAATGGTTCTGTTTGTTTAGTGTTTCCAAATTTTGTATTTTTGCCATGGAGTTGTTAATTTGTAGCTCTCTCTCCTTTTTTAATCTGCTTCCTATTTTAATGAAGGACCCCCTAATATATGCTTTGTGGGCATTCCATAATGTAAATGGATTAACTTCTGAGATGTCATTAAAAGAGAAGTACTCTTCTATGTCTGAGGCAATATTTTTAGAGTGGATATCATGCGAGATTACATAAGAGTTTGCTCTCCAGATATAGTCATTTGTCTTCGGGAATTGTTCAGATATCGACATTGATATCGGCGCATGGTCAGTCCATTGTATATTTCCTATTTGAGTTTTGGTCACTCTCTCAATTAATAGTTTATCAATCAAAAATAGATCAATTCTTGAGTAGGTCTTATGCCGTGAAGAGTAATAGGAGTAATCTCTTTCTGATGCGTGTTGGATTCTCCATATATCAAAGAGGGAATTTAGTCTTAGGGATTTTTGAAGATCAAGATTTTGGTTTCTAGAGTTAGCTGTCGAATCTAATGAGTGATCCACTATTGAATTGAAGTCTCCACCTATTATCAAGTTCCCTTTCCTAATCTTTTGGGCTTTTTTGACTATTCTGTTTATAAAATGGATCTGTCTTCTGTTAGGGGCATACAAGTTTACTATTGTGTAATCTTGATTATTGATGGTACATACTAAGATAATATATCTGCTTAGTGGGTCTATATACTGGTGGTGAATTGTAACCGCCAATGATGATTTAAAGGCAATAAGTACCCCTCTCTTTTTTTGAGGGTATGTTGAATATATTAAAGTAGGGTAGTCCCTATGTTGTAGGTGAGGAATATTATTTTCACTGATATGTGTTTCTTGTAAACAAATTATGTCACTTCCATGCTTTTTAGCTTCTCTCCAAAGGAGGGATCTTTTGAAAGGGGAGTTAATACCCCTAACGTTTAATGATAGTAAATTTATTCCCATTTTTGAGTGGGTAGTGTTTTGGTATTATCGAAGTAGGGCCAGGCATGATCTTAAGGGCAAAGACAGGGGTCTGATATTTCTTTGAACGCACACTTTTACAGGTTTGCAATAAATTACAGTCATTATGTAGATAACTGTCAGTACAAAAACATAACATTCCTACAACCATAACACAGAATAGGATGACTTCCAAGTCATTCGGTATCTTTACACGAACCGATATGTGGGGGAAAATTTTAAGTGGGAACATGTAATACCACATAATATATTATCATCATCAATTCTCAGAAAAAAAAGTATTAGATTACCAGTGTAAAGTTAAGTCGGACCAATTCTTTGCCATTCACCATCTATTCTTGCCGGTGATCTTCTGGGAGAGTCCAGTGTAGGTAGTTCTGTAGAGATATTCCATAGCTTCAGTAGGGAATGTCCTTCAGTAACTGTTCTGGCCGTATGAACTGTGCCGTTACGATTTACCAGTATTTTCGTTGGATAACCCCATCTGTATGGAATATTATTTTTCCTCAATAATTCCGTTAGCGGTGCCATTTCTCTCCTTGCTTGTAAAGTGGCAGCTGATAAATCTTGAAACATCTTAAGATGAGAGTATGGTGAGGGTAGAGGCTGATGTATACGTGACGCATACATTAACTTTTCTTTCATTTGAAAAAAAGTAAATCTTGCTAGTACATCACGCGGTATGTTATCAGGTAAACTTTTAGGTTTTGGAACTCTGTGTGCGCGATCAATGCTAAGTTCATATTCAATAGTGTCTGGTAGGATACTCTTTATGAATTTTTGAATGTAATCTCTCAGATTTAGTCCAGCTATCGATTCCGGGATGCCCCTGAATTTTATGTTGTTTCTTCTGTCTCTATCTTCTGAATCTATCAGTTTCGCTTGGATTTTAGTGACTTTCTCTTCCATGACTTTATGTGAGTCAACGAGATCATTATGTGCAGCGGCAAATGTCGCCATCTTGTTTTCTATGTGCGAGACTCTCTCTCCTACTTCAGACAATGATTTTTGAAAAGGCTGAACAATATTTGATATGTCATTGTGCAATGTGCTTCGGAGAGCTGACAGCATCTCTTTAAGCATGTTTTCTGAGACCACTTTGTTTGAAGTGTGGAAACTTTCAAAAGCGTCTGCTGCATCATTAGCATTAGCTTTATTTAAAGATGTAGGATCGTAGCTTACCTCAGAATCCTTGAGGTGATCGTCCATTTTCTGCTTCTGCTTAGCAGGGCTAGAGGACGGGGAGCAGGGTCCATTCCCTGACCTCTCCGGGCTCGGTAACCGGATCACTGTTGCGTGCTGTTTCAATATCATAGTATCGTCTCTTCCGGGTGTGCCTCGTGGGGACGCTGGCGCCATTTTAGTAATGGAGTACTTCACAGTACTCCTGGTTTGTGCCGTTCGTAGCCCTACACGAGGTGTCTGTATGCCTTCCGATATCTCTCTCGCTCTTGTACCTTTATCCAGCACTGTCTCCTCACCAGCGGTAAGTATCATTGGGGGTTTATCTGTGGGTAACGGAGCTGGACTTCGTGACCTCTCCTCATCGCCATCTTCCGGAGCTCTGTAATCACCTTCTTCCATTATGGATGAGTTCTGATCCGACTTTGTAGCCGATTGCTTAGGGAATCTCTTCCTGCCCATATAGATTTGCGAAATCCCTATCATGGGAATGATTTTTGTCGCTGGCAGGTTCTTTTAGTAGCTAGTGATGATAATCTTTGGCGGAGCTCTTGTCTCACGCGGCCATCAGCATCCTCGGCCAAACCACGCCCCCACCATTTGGATTTTGAAGCGCAGATTTTGCTGGATTGGTTTTCAGTGCCATGTCGCGTTTGCAACGCCCTGGAGTAAGCAAAACAGGGGAATCCCCCCAAAACTGACCCCATTTTGAAGACTACACCCCTCAAGGAATTTTTCTAGGGGTATAGTTAGCATTTTGACCCCACAGTTTTTTTGCTGAATTTAGTAGAATTAGGCCGTGAAAATGAAAATCTACTTTTTCCTGAAAAAACATAGAAATGTTTTATTTTTACAATGAATAAAGGAGAAAAATCACCCCAAAATTTGTAAAGCAATTTGTCCTGATTACAGCAATACACCATATGTGGTAATAAACTGCTGTTTGGACCCACGGCAGGACTCAGAAGGGAAGGAACAATATTTGGCTTTTGGAGCTCAAATTTAGCTGGAATGGTTTTCGGGTGTCATGTCGCATTTGCAAAGCCACTGAGGTACCAAAACAGTGGAAACCTCCCAAAAGTCCCTTTAGGGGATTGGAACGAGCGATCATTAGGTCGCTGGTACAATACACTGCAATACTAATGTATTGCAGTATAATGTCATTTTACAGGCTCCTGTAACAGCGTGATCGCTGTTCCTGTCCATTAGTCCCGGGTGTCAGCTGTAATACACAGCTGACACCTGCATAATATGGAGCGGGCGCAGTGCGTGAGCCCGCTTTATATATAACCCGTCGCACCACGACATGCTATTAAGTTGTGGTGCGCGAAGGCATTAATGCGCAGCGGATGGTGCAAATTGAAAATTAAAATTTTCCACTGATATGCCATTTTAATGCACAATATATTGTGCCCAGTTTGTGCCACTGAAGACAAATACCTCATACAATGTTGAGCGGGTTCTCCCGGATATAAAATATCATATATGTGGACGTAAGCTGGTGCTTGGGCACGCTGTGGGGTTCAGAAGGGAGGGAGCGCCATTTGGCTTTTGGAGCGCAGATTTTGCTTGGTAACTGTTCTGCTTGGGGTTTTGCTGGTATTTCAGTTTATAATGTTGGGGTATGTGTAACCTGTGCGGAGAACATCAGGACATAATAAGAGGGTATAATAATGGGGTAAATAAATAATAATTCGCAGATATGTGGCCGGTGTCGCACTGATAAATGGCGCCCGATCTTATCCGCTTTTAGAAAACACTGCACATTTTGCATCGCCATATTCTGAGAGCCAGAACTTTTTGATTTTTTTCTCCAACGGAGCTGTGTGAGGGCTTATTTGTTGCGGGAGAATTTGTACTTTTCATTGGTACCATTTTAGGGTACATGTGATTTTTTTTTATCACTCTTAGATTTTTTGGGCAAGCAAAGTGACAAAGAAACATAAATTCTGACAATGTTTTTTGTATTTTTTTTTACAGTGTTCACCGTGCGCTATAAATGACATTTTACCTTATTCTGCGGGTCGGTACGATTACGGCAATACCATATGTATATAGGTTTTTATGTTTTGTGGCGATTGCACAATAAAATCACTTTTCGATAAAATTATTTATTTTTTGTGTCACCATATTCTGAGAGCCATAATTTTTTATTTTTCAGTCAAAAAAGCGGTGTAAGGGCTTGTTTTTTGCGGGACGGGTTGTAGTTTTTATTGGTACTATTTTGGGGTACATGCAACTTTTTGATCACTTTTTATTCTATATTTTGGGAATGTTGATGACCAAAAAATAGTGATTCTGACATTGTTTTTTAATTTTTTTTTGTTTGCGCTGTTCACCGTGCGGGAAAAATAATATTATAGTTTTATAGTTTGGGTCCGTACGATCGCGGTGATACCAAATATGTGTACTTTTTTTTAACATTTTCATTTTTTTCCTATAATAAAATTCTTATTATAGGAAAAAAAACATTTTTTGTTTTTGTAACTTTTATAACTTGTTTTTACACTTTTATAAAAAATTGTAATTACTTTCTTACATTTTTTTTAATACATTATATGGTACATTAGGCCGCAGGGTAAATTCCACGTAAACAGCGCCATTCATCGGTTAACTGTTTAAATGATACCAGTTCAAGTGACCTTTATCGAAAAACACCATAAGAAATGTTTTCACCATTAACCTTCTAATTGGGCCTAGCATGTGTGATACTGTCTGCTAAGCCGTTGTATCTAAGCATATTATATGTGATACTGTCTGCTGAGCCGTTGTATCTCAGCATATTATATGTGATACTGTCTGCTAAGCCGTTGTATCTAAGCATGTGTGATACTGTCTGCTAAGCCGTTGTATCTAAGCATATTATATGTGATACTGTCTGCTAAGCCGTTGTATCTAAGCATATTATATGTGATACTGTCTGCTGAGCCGTTGTATCTCAGCATATTATATGTGATACTGTCTGCTAAGCCGTTGTATCTAAGCATATTATATGTGATACTGTCTGCTGAGCCGCTGTCTCCTATCAAGTAGCAGAGCTATCAGGTGACATAGTCTTAGGGTTCACACGCAAAGTAAAATATGGCTGAAAATTACAGAGCTGTTTTCAGAGAACACAGACTTTGATTTACAGCCGTTTTTGAAGCTGGAAACGTTTTTTGAGGTGTTATTTTCTAGATGTTTTTGGAGCTGTTTTTCCATTGACACAATGAAAAACATCTCCAAAAACGGCTCAAGAAGTGACATGCTCCTTCTTTTTACGTGCCGTTTTAAAATATAATAGGCAGATGTTTGTATTCATTGGGCTACCGATTTTTCAGGCGTATTTGAAGGCGTTTACGCCCCGAAATACGCCTGAAAACACAGCGTGTGAATATACCCTTATAGATACGATGTCTCAGATATATATATATTTTTAATTTTTTTTGGGGGGTGAGCAAAACACATGTCTTCTGGCACAAGACAGTCTAATTAGTGGGGTAGATACGGGGTCTGGCTTAGGCCTTTTGTTACACTCTCAATGTAAAATTGTACACTAGCTCGGAGCTGGCGTTGATTTCTGCTTTACATTACGCCCGTTACTGGCGTAAATTATAGTAAAATTGTCGGCCCTTTCCGCAAAGCGCCACACAATTTTCAAAAAGTGCTCAGCGCACCGTAAACTGCACAAAAACTTTCCCGCACGTTTGGGACTTTTCTATGCCAGATAAGCAGCTTAGCAAGGTTAATAAATTCTCCTCTAAGGCTACAGACAGTAATACAATATCTTAATGCAAGGATCTGTACACTCAGTGTCTGACTGAGGTACCTTGGACCCACCAAAGGAAATAATTCTTGGGGGTCTACCCTTCAACTATATAGTAATAATGTGAACACTCTTAATTGTGTACTAAAAACGTGTGTAGTAAGACAAAGACCAATATTCCCACCATATTGTGACAGATATCAGTCCTACACAGGCATTCTGCACACCATATAAGTGAATACAGTGCAGTGAAATTCAGTGACTGGCAGGTGACATCTTCTCAGATTGGAGTCGTTCATGTTCTCTTTTCTTCTTCATCCGGCCCAGAACGCCATGTTGACTTCTTCATCTCCAATGCCCAAGCGCGAACCACAAGATACATCATGAAAGTGTTGATGTAACCTAGATACCACGTTCACGTGACCCAATGTGCCACGTCATAGCGTATTCAAACCATGGAAGCGTTCAGTCTACATGACTACCACCCGTCACGGTGCGCATACCTTAGATGAAAATTCCGACATATAACTAACTCTAAACCTCATAAGCTAATTTTCTTTAGCTATTATACTAGGATGTACAATTCTATATTAAAATATTATCATATTAGTCGTGTGTCCTAGTATACCAACATCCAGCGATGGGTGGGATGGGTGAAACATAAAATAGTTTCCATGAGTTTTGGACTGCGATGTGCTGCTCATCTCTCCTTTTGGGGGTAATATACAGGGAATATGGGGGTTATATAAGGGACTCCCATCATCCCTGTATTTACCTGCCATCATCCCCATATATAACCACCATTATCAGTGTATGTACCAGCACACCATTATCTCGGTATAAAATCTCCATCACCCCTGTATATACCACTAGGGTGGGCACTGTCAGCTTGCTGTGGCGTGCGGGCATTGTGGCTAAACAAGAAGTAAATGGGGTAGGCATTGAGGACACCATGGACCAATAGGATGCCTGAAACGCCGGTATATGGGAGAAGTCCAGCAGAATCTGAAAATATGCCTCCTGATTGCTTAAAGGCTATGTACACCTTTGCACTGTTTTTTTTTTTAATTGCCTTGTATGTATTTTGCTAAATAAATCACATTTCTAATTGGTCTACCATTTGTCTTCTGTACCTACAGTGTATTTCAGTTTATGGCCAGCTGCTGTATTCAGTTATCTCTCTAAGGCCCTGTTCACACCTGCGTTGGTGTGTTTTGTTGTTTTGCTCCGTCAGTGATGCAGAACAAAGGAATAACGGAAACAATGGTTCTGTCGCACAATGGACACCGCCACCTGCCGACAGAACCCATTGACTTTAGTGGGTTCTATTGGCTTTCCGTCAGGCGGGGGGCCGTGATTTTACCAAAGACAATAGTGCAGATGTGAACGAGGCCTTATCCGTCAGTCATCACCCTAATGGCAAACTGAGCAGCTCCTCCTTTGCAGGCTCATGAACAAGCATTTACTGTGGAATCTGCGCATGTGCATGGTCCTATTTACGGCATACCTCCTAACCATCCCGGATACAGCGGGACAGTCCAGGATTCCGGGCGGTGTTACGCTGTCCCAAGCGGCCGGTGGTATGTCTTGGTGTCAACTGTATCTGCGTCCTCAGGATGCAGATACAGTTGAATCCAATCCTAATGTAAGGGATCGTCAGCTCCCTGCTTCTGTATTAGTACCACTCGTCGAGGAATTCCCGGGCACAGCGCTACTTTAAGTGCAGAGCCCCTTGTCTCACTATCCATATATGGACATTGACGTCGGGGACTACTCCTGGAGCGGAATCCACTGCCAGAGCATTGCCGATGGTCTGGGCGGGGATTCCGCTCCTAGGTGGAACCCCTGTCATCACTGTCCATATATGTACAATTACATCAAGGTCTCCTCCTGGAGTGCGATCCCTGGCCACAGCGTGGCCAACGCTCTGGACAGGGATTCTGCTCCTATAGGGAATGCCTTACGTCACTGTCCATATATGGACAGTGACAGCAGGGGCTCCTCCTGGAGTGGAATCCCTGGGGTGTGTGGCACCATCTACATGGGCACTGTGTGTGACACTATCTATATGGGCACTGGCGCTTTATATCAGCGCACTGGTACTAGAGGCAGCTAAGGTGGCATTAAACTGTATGGGGGCAGCTATTTGTCATTACACTGTGTGGGGGTTCCTATGGGAACATAATACTGAGTGGGCTGAACCGGGTATGTGTGGGCGGAGATTACTTAGATTAGATACTTGAAAGTTGGTAGGTATGTTTACTGGTGTGTGCTGGGGCAGAGCGAGTGTGTCTACTCCAAATTTGCAGCATAAGGCAATGAGGTTGCTTTACCACATGCCAATGCTGCAATTTTGGGAATTGCTCCCTCTAGTGACCAGCACATGGAAATGTTATAAATTAGAATCTAATTTATAATATTTCCTGAATTGTGAAAAAAATAAAAAAATTAAAACAATGTGTAATCATTTATATACTAACTGTTTAACTGAAAAAAAATATATAATAATTTCTAGCGACACATTTCCTTTAATACTGGCGTTTCATACACCAGTCCTATTAAACAGTTTGCTGGAGTAAGATGCAACACATTTATTAACAGGCGAACGACTCTTAATAAATGTGTCACATCTTTTAGCTGCAACGCGGCCTGTCATCAGTACTTTCTACGTGCTGCGGCCTGCTGTAAGAGTCTGAGGGAGTCCGGGAGGAAGAATCGGAGTGGTGAGGTAAGTACATTTTTAAAATGTATTTTATTGTCTGATTGGGGGGGCAAACAGTCTGATTGGGGGGAGGTATGGGTCTGGCACGGACCTTTGCCTTGTTACGCCCCCCAGAGATAAATCTGGGCCGCATTATACATATAGATTTCTGCTATAATTTATATCAGTTACTGGCGTAAATTATAGTCAAATTGTTGGCCATTTCTGCTAAGCCCCGCTCATTTTTTGCCCACAAAAATTTAAACATTTGTGCATTTTGTGAATTTTCTACGCTAGTAAACTGTTGTAGAAAGGTTAATATATTCCCCCCAAAGGCTACAGACCGTAATGCAATATCTTAATGTAAGGATGTGTACACTTAATTGTGCTGCAACGCTTGTTGTCTCCATTCTATGTCAGTGTGGGAAGTAGATGTCCGGCCTTATGATTTTGTGATATGTGATAGACCCAGAATCCCAATCACCAAACCAAAGAATGCAAAATAAAGACACAAAACATTATAATTGGGTGTTAAATGGTCAAAACTTTTATTATATTATATGACCAAACCCAAAATGGCAAACCTCCGACTCACGAAGAGTCACCCTCCAGCACGCAGGAAAGGGAAAACCCCCTGTGGGGGAAACCTCTAGGGAAACCATGGCTGGAGGATTGCCCTTCCTCTGGGCTTAGAAGGAGCCAAAATATCATTTGTAACAGAATTTGTACGTTTTCTCAGATTTTCAAGGAAAGACAATGCACCGAACGAACGACATAAAACACATAAATCGGCTGATCTGGTTGGCTAGGCGGATGTCTCTCTTCCTGGGCACCCATTAAAATGAATGGGTGATCCACGGATGAGACGGGTCCTCCAGATGCCTCCTTGTAGCACCTGTCTCCGCTCCGGCTAATAGAGGGGGATCTCCTGCTGGAAACCCCCCTCTATTACAGACAACCCGTATGAAGAGGATGGCATCACTGTGATGAAGAAGTGGTCTGGGGTGAAGGGTTTCCCTGCTAGAACCTACAAATTACATCAGGTCGGTATTGGTGGGGAAGTCAAGCTCAAGGTCCTCAGTCCCATCCAATATGGCGCTGAATGTGGCAGTAAAACCTTCTAATGTGGAATCTTCTTTATGTCATAAACATTTGTATTTATGACATCAGCACCTTCATCATCATTACTGCAGGAGTTTATTACCACTGCCGCCTCGTTCATTGTGACGTCACCCACAGTGGTCTGAAGTGTTAACCCTTTACTGACTGGCAGTGTACTTACCACAGAGGCCATAAAGCTGAATAGAACATATCAGCGGCCATAAAGGAAAAGGGATAATGCAGGGATCATCTCCGCACAAGAACAATCCATGACAAAGGGTTGTCCAGGATGAGATAACTTGTCTGCTTTCTCCAAACACCAGCACCACACCTGTCCATAGGTTGTGTGTGGTACTACAGCTCATTACCATTCACTTCAATGGAGCAAACCTGCAATACCAGATACAACCTGTGGATAGGTGTGGTGCTGTTTTTGGAAGAAAGCAGCCATATTTCTCTAATCCTGCACAGCCCCTGTTAGAAATAGTTCAAAAAAAGGGGGAGAGAAGAAATAAAAAAAAGGTAAAAAGAGGAACTCTGAGGTAAAATAAATCAAAATAGACTGAAAGGAGTCTGCTGGAGGTGCCAGATGGAAAGACAGATTTCTGCCATGGGGACCAGATTAGTTGAAAAACTATGCAGTTCATCTTCGAATGCAGCGTCACAAAAACAAATTATTTTGTAAAAAAATAAAAAATTGTTTTTATTGTGCAAAACGAGAAAAACTTTTACATCCATGTTGGTTCAGGAGTCCTGGCGGTCCTCCGTGGGCTTTACCCATGCAGTGTTTGGAGACATGTTGGAGCTGTGGGGGAATGGTAGGTACGCTTACTGACATCTGATGGGATTGTAGGCACATCGCACCATTTTGGTTGGCAATAAATGCTCTCTTCGAACATGCCCTCTCCGCTCCATTCTCTCCAGATCTATCTCTTTCCAGAAGAAGGTTCTCCTCCATTTATTCAGACTAGGTTGTGCCTAGACATTGGAAGTCTACAATTCCCCGGTACAAATCTAAATGTTTGGCCACATTCACTGATATTCAGAATCCAGCAACTCTGCCGATTGTTGAAGTAATCTCAGGCATTTTCTGAGTAGTTGACCGCTAACTCCCTCCACTCTGCTACCTCGCTGTAGTGCCCGACCATTACATTGTTTTCTTCTCTCTCTGTAATTGTCGTCTGTCTATTGCTTGTTGTTTTAACCTTCCTCATTGATAAAAGTACAGATTTGGTAAAGACGACGCTTACATTGTTTCCTAATTGTCTTTTGGTGAGCTGCATTTTTATTTTACATTTTGTACTGCTTTATGGTGTTAATAAAGATTGAGCAGAGTTACTGCAGTTAAGCGGTGATAAATATTCTTCTAAGTTGTCACGGCGCGGGGCGTGGACCCACAGGGCCGTACCGCGTAGCGGGGTAGCAGCTGGCAAACAAGGTACAAAACCATGTCTATAGTTCTGAACGGGTACCTGAGGCAATGTAGACAGTGGCAGGGACACGACTTGACTTTCACAGCAGGTGACGCCGCGGATGCAGCAGGAAGACACGACTTGACTTTCACAGCAGGTGACGTCGCGGATGCAGCAGGAAGACACGACTTGACTTTCACAGCAGGTGACGTCGCGGATGCAGCAGGAAGACACGACTTGACTTTCACAGCAGGTAACGATAGCACGGGATACAGGGTACAGGCAGCAGGAACGGGTAACACTGGGAACTGGAAAACACTGGGAGACCTTTAGCAAGACAAACTAGGGTATACAACAACGCTCAGGCAAGATACCAGTGGGCAGTCCATTTTAAGTCCCATCATCAACAATCCCCAAAGGGTTTACTCTTTATGAGGATATACCAGCTACATGAAGACTGGAGGGGTGGAGATAGAAATAAACTATTACTCCAAAAAGAAACCATGTGGATATACACCCTGGGGACTCTATCCCCTAGGGGGCTAAATAATGAGATCAAATGTAACATGTTCCTCTGAAATGATTGGGCTTATGTAACTGTTATGGATTCTTCTTTCTCCGAGGTTCTTTTTCTTTCTTGGATCCCTGCTCAGGACGGTGGGGACTCGGTGGATGGTCATTTTTTGGCCCTTGACCTACTCCCTGCCGACCTGCCCGGTCCCCTTTTGCCATCATTACGTAGTATACTGTATCTCTTTCTTGGTTCTTTCCTGGACTTTGTATGGGTGGGTTCGATATCCGCTCGGTGGGCTGTTTACCAGCAGCTGAGTGGTCTTGCACTCACTCATCCTTATCCACACTATAGAAATAACCTTATTTCTATTCTGAAACTGTAAAGATGGAGATACACTCTTTACCTCCTCAGTTCTTCCCTATATTGAACTAATGACCTTATTCATACATTGAAATGGAGGGAATGAAATGTTCACTCTTGAGCATATTCAATGGATGGATTTCTAGATATATGGAAATGGAGAGAAAAGAGATCCTCTTCCCTATAGCCGGCTCATAATGTGTATCTGCCCCCTTCTTTTCTCAGATGTATTAACCATCTCAGGACACATCTCCGTCTCTCACTTACAATATTATTCTTTGGATCTAGTTGATGTCTGACCAATTTGTGACACTCTGTGTAATATATATATATATCTCTGTGAGCTATAAAGGGAACAGAATATCGCTACTCGCAATATGTTTGGGATTTTTTTCTTTCTTTCTTTATTGCCTCTTTCTCATATTTTTTCTTTCCCTCCCCTTTTGTTTTCTTTTTCTTGTTTCTTTCTTTATCTTTTTATTATTTTGCAGGGAGAGTGATGCCTCTCTCTCCAGGATAATGACATTAGCATCTTAATTAAAGTCATTAACCCCTTCCCGCTCCTGGACGTACTATTACGTCATGGCAGCTGTATCGTTCGCGCTCCATGCCGTAATAGTACGTCTCGGGATTAACGGCCGTTTCGGCCGTCCTCCCGACAGATACAGGAGCTGTGACGCTGCTGTCTTGTTCAGCAGCTGTCACAGCTCCTACAGCGGGGACCGATCGCTGTGTCCCCGCTGATTAACCCCTTAAAAGCCGCGTTCTATTGAGATCGCTGCTTTTTAGGGGTTAAGCTGCCATCGCCGGCCTGCTACGCCATAGCGGCCGGCGATGGTGACTATGGCAACCGGACACCAAACAATGGCGTCCGGCTATGCCATCGACAGAAGCCTAGTGGATCCTGACAACGTCAGGACCCACTATGCTTGCTGTCAGTGAGTAGCTGACAGTTCTAATACACTGCACTACGCATGTAGTGCAGTGTATTAGAATAGCGATCAGGGCCTCCTGCCCTCAAGTCCCCTAGTGGGACAAATTAATAAAGTAAAAAAAAAGTTAAAAGAAGTTGTGTCAAAATAAGAAAATAAAAGATTTAAAAGTATTAAAAGTAAAAGTCCCCCTTTTTCCCTTATAAGTCCTTTATTATTAATAAAAATATATAAACAAACAAATAAACTATACATAATTGGTATCGCCGTGTCCGTAACGGCCTGAACTACAAAATTATTTCATTATTTATCCCGCGCAGTGAACGCTGTAAAAGAAAATAATAATAAACCGAACCACAATCACAATTGTTTGGTCACTTCACCTCCCAAAAAATGGAATAAAAAGAGATCAAAAAGTCGCATGTACCGAAAAATGTTCCTGATCGAAACTACAGTTCGTTACGCAAAAAATAAGTCCTCGCACGGCTTTATTGATTGAAAAATAAAACCGTTCTGGCTCTTAGAATAAGGTAACACAAAAAGTGAATGATTTTTTACAAAACGTATTTTATTGTGCAAACGCGATAAGACATAAAAAAACTATAAACATCTGGTATCGCCGTAATCGTATCGCCCCGCAGAATAAAGTGAATATGTCATTTATAGCGCACGGTGAACGCTGCAGAAACTATAAACATCTGGTATCGCCGTAATCGTATCGCCCCGCAGAATAAAGTGAATATGTCATTTATAGCGCACGGTGAACGCTGGAAAAAAAAAAAAGAACAAAAAAACAATAGTAGAATTGCTGTTTATTAGTCACCACGCCACCTAAAAATAGAATAAAAACTGATCAAAA
The DNA here is from genome assembly GCF_050947455.1 of Rhinoderma darwinii. NCBI lineage: Eukaryota > Metazoa > Chordata > Amphibia > Anura > Rhinodermatidae > Rhinoderma > Rhinoderma darwinii. The sequence continues at coordinate 223,470 of NW_027461846.1, read as the reverse complement.
AGCCGCATGCACCCCAAGAAAACTACAATGGATTCCTCAAGGGGTCTAGTTTCCAAAATGGGGTCACTTTTTGGGGGGGTTCACTGTTTTGTCACCACAAGACCTCTTCAAACCGGACATGGTGCCTAATAAAAAAGAGGCCTCAAAATCCACTAGGTGCTCCTTTGCTTCGGAGGCCGGCGCTTCAGTCCATTACCGCACTAGGGCCACATGTGGGATATTTCTCAAAACTGCAGAATCTGGGCAATACGTATTAAGTTGCGTTTCTCTGATAAATCCTTTTGTGTTATAAAAAAAATGGTATAAAGAGGATTTTCTGACAAAAATAAATATGTAAATGTCACCTCTACTTTGCTCTAAATTCCTGTGAAACACCTAAAGGGTTCATAAACTTTCTAAATGCTGTTGTGAATACTTTGAGGGGTCTAGTTTCTGAAATGGGGTGTTTCATAGGGGTTTCTAATATATGGGCCCCTCAAAGCAACTTCAGAAATGAACTGTAACCTAAAAAAATAAATAAATGAGGCAATACTTGGCTTCTTACATTATACTGATAATGAGCCGTGCCCACCCCGAGATGACCCCAGTTTTGACCGTTTGTATAAACGGAGACCCCTATAAGACCGTTTCAGTGCCCGGTTTTCCCAAGCATACACCCCCGAGAAGTGTATTTCTATTGATGAGTCCCTGGTACATTTTAAAGGGAGGGTTCAATTCCGCGAGTACCTGCTGGGTAAGAGGGCAAGGTATGGCGTGAAGATGTATAAGCTGCGAGATTGCATCAGGGTATACCTACAGGTTTAGGATATATGAAGGAAAGGCCACCCCCAAACCAGACTGCATCCTGGACTACAATAGGTACATGGGAGGGGTGGACTTGTCAGATCAAATCCTGAAGCCCTACAGCGCCATGCGGTGTGATATAAGAAGCTGGCCGGGCACATCATACAGATGGCATTGTACAATGCGTACGTGCTACATCGATGTACAGGCCAGAGGGGAACTTTCCTGGAATTTCAAGAGGTTATTATCAAGAACCTAATCTTTAGGGACCAGGAAGGGGGGGCACCCAGTACTTCTGGAAGCGAGGCCACACGCATCGTACCAGGGCAACACTTTCCAGGAGAAGTTCCCCAAACTGGCAAGAAGGGAAAAAGTCAAAAGAGGTGCAAAGTCTGCTATAAGAGGGGGATAAGGGAGGACACAATATATCAATGTGACGCGTGTCCCGAATAACCAGAGCTCTGTATGAAAGTCAGTTTTAAAAATTTATCATACATCCCTTGGTTTATAATTTAGTTTGACACTAAGCAACAATTGTTGCATTGATATATGACAATATCCGTTCACTTGATTGATTAATGGTATCACTGCCTATATGAACGATTAAAATTCGATTTTTATTGTAGAAAATCTTACTAAAATTGGGCTAAGTAGCCAAAGGTACTAAGAAGGCGTAAGCACGGTACACCAGACAGATGGAGGAGCGATAGAAAAACTGTTGTTAGCACCATTTGCTGCCAAACAACACTTCCCCCTGTCTGTATTATGATATAACACCTGGTCAATCCGTGCCACTAACACGTGTCCCTACGCGTTTCCTCACCGCTGATATTCACGGTGATTCATCAGGGGTCACACTGATGCGATAACAACACATCTATATTTGATTATGTGATATGGCCGGGAGACACCTATTGCGTGTCTCAGATCATTCACCCGGCTCGTGTACGACACTAGTCAGCTGGTCGAACACGAGCCGAGTGAGATGCCGGACATATGTAGTACTAACCCCTCCCTCCCTGGAGTGACGCGGCGGCCGGGCAGCCAATCCCCGCGAGGCTGGGCGGCCAGAGCAGGGCCGGCCCCCGGGCGCTCGCTGTCACTGCAGGGGGGAGGAACAAGAGCGTCCCTAGTAACCAGGGATTACCAGGCGGCCGTAACCCACTGGCCTGGGATATTGCAGCTAGGAAGAGTAACCAGAGAAGAACACAGCGATCCTGAGCCCACACTGTGGCACATTCGATCACTGTGTGTGTCATCCTGCAATGGGAGACTCCGCAATCCCGGAGTGCAGTTGACAATGTGCACTCGATCGCCGTATTTGTGAACAGAGGAAAAGGGGGAGTGTATAGCAATTCATTACACACTAAGGGACCGCTCCAACCTCCCTAAAAATGCAAGCCATACTATAGGGATTCATGCGTTAGACTGGCAATGGGGCAATTGAACATGGGCAGGGTGTGACATATGATTCACTCCGGCCCCAGGTGACATATGACCAATTCAGAGGAAACAGTTAAACGATATCTGTTCATTGAGACCCGCCGGTTTCATGGTATGCATGCGGAAAATCCATTGGGCCTCTTTTTGCAGAATCCTTTTGTCCCAATTGCCCCCCCTGGCAGATGGCCTAATCTGTTCAATCCCCTGGAATTTGATGACGTGGGTATCACCGCCATGTTTTTCCCAAACATGTCGGGCCACTGAAGTGTCCACATTGCGGCGAATGTCGCCTATATGATCCCTTATTCGTCTCCTGAATTCTCTAATTGTCTTGCCAATATACTGCAGTCCGCATACACATGAGATCAGGTACACGATGCCCCTAGTTTTGCAGTTGATGAAGGATCTATTTTCATATGTCCGACCAGTCGTGTGGCTATTGAAATTCTTGCTACAAGAAATCGATTCGCAAGCTCTGCAGGACCCACATCTAAATGTACCCTTAATGTTATGTGTAAGCCATGTGGTAGGGCGAATGGACAACATATGGCTATGGACTATACGATCCCTGATATTCCTACCCCTCCTATAGGTAACTGATGGTCTGTTGCCTACAAGGTCCCCTACATCTGGATCTGTCCTGAGGATCCCCCAGTAGGTCTGTAGGATCCTGATAACTTCCTGATTTGATGAATCGTACGTGCCTATAATGCGCATTTGGTCATCGGTCGTACGTATTTTGGGGTTTAGGAGTTCGCTCCTATTGCAATGAAAGGCATTGCGATAGGCCGATCCCAGGACATCATGGGGATAACCCCTCCGGCGAAATCTATTCTGTAGGTCAGAGGCAGCTAGTTTGAAGTCAGTCAAAGTGGAACAGTTCCTACGTACCCTTAGGTACTGACCTTTGGGTATGCCCTTTCTCAAAGGTGCGGGATGCCAGCTCTCCCATCGAAGGAGACTATTCGTTGCTGTCTCCTTCCTGAAGATGTTGGTTTGTATATACCCCTGTTCGGTTTTATATATATTGATATCCAAGAAGGTCATTTTACTCTCATGGATAACAGATGTAAAAAAGAGCCCCATTTCGTTAACATTAAGGATGTCCACAAATTCGCTGAACTCCTCTTTAGTTCCAGACCACAAAATCATGATGTCATCAATAAATCTTAGCCAGAGGATGATCATAGATGTCCATCGATCCATCTCCTCCCCAAATACAATCATTTTCTCCCACCAGCCCAGATATAAGTTGGCATAGGATGGTGCACAGGGGGTCCCCATCGCTACCCCCCTTAGTTGGTGGAAGAATTTGCCATCAAACAGGAAGAAGTTTTGCTCAAGAACAAAACGAAGGAGGCTGACCACGAACTCGTTATGGGCCTGAAAATGTGTTCCCCTTTCCTTCAAAAAGTCTTCTACAGCTCTGCATCCCATGGCATGGGGAATCAAGCTGTATAAGGCCTCCACATCCAGTGAAGCCAGATGTACACCAGGATCACATTTGATGCCCTCCAAGCGTCTAAGTACATCCATGGTGTCACGGACGTACGATGGGAGGGCCACTACAAATGGACTCAAGATCCGATCAATATAGAGACTAGCATTCTGAGTCAGGTTATCAACCCCAGAGACAATGGGGCGACCCTTGAGAGGAGATGTGCCCTTATGTACCTTGGGCAGGCTGTAAAAGGTGGCATATTGTGGATGATCAGTCAGGATAAAGCGTTGTTCATTAATGCTCACCAGATTAAGCGATCGGCCTTGATTTACCAATCTCTTTAATTGGTTTGCAAAAGTTGGCATAGGATCACTTAATAGAATTCTATAGCATGCTGTGTCACTCAGAATGCGGTGGCACATATCACTATACTGATTGCGATCCATCACCACAATATTACCACCTTTGTCTGATGGTTTAATGACAATACTGTCATCCTGCTCAAGGGCCTGTAGGCCTGCCATCTCATCTCTGGAGGTATTAAATTTGATAGTCTTAGAAGAATCCAGTTTCCTGAGCTGGTCCACCACTACCTCCAGAAATACATCCATTGAGGTATTATCATTGATAGGGGCATTTCTGGTGGAGGGCTGCCTCAACTCTGTGAAGGGACCATCACCCACATTTCTCTGACCTTCTTCCAATAATTGATTAAGTATTCTGAAATGTGGCATATCCTCCTCAGAAATCCCCAGTTCAAGGCATTCACGCCTATCGTGGGTTTTGAAAAATTTCTTCCATTTCAATTTGCGCACGAATAGATTCAGATCCTTGACCCACGTAAAAAGGTTGAATCTATTCGTGGGCACAAATGATAAACCTTTCTTCAGAATGCTAGTCTCCTCGGTCGTTAGGGTACGTGATGAAAGGTTGATGATCTGCAAATCATCCTCATGATTCCCCGACACTACATCTCTCTCCTGTCTCTTAGTAGATATTCCGAAATGGGGTGGTTTCGTGATAAAAAACCATCCCTGTTGGGGCCCTTTCCTCTACCTCTGCCCCTTTGGAAACTACGTGATGGGTTCTTCCCAGTGTGTTGACTTCCCCTAGCTCTCCTACTGGGATTTCGTGCAGTATCGGAATCAGACAGATCTTGCTCTGAGGAGGACTGTTCGGTCTCAATCTCCAGCCCCCCCATATTTTTGACACTGTAGTCGAAGATTTTCCCGTCTTTAAAATCAGCGGTATCTCGGACATATTGGAAATGCTTTCTCTCCTTAATATGTCCGGTAAATTTTTCAATACCCTGTTGGAGTGCTACCTCTTTTCTCTCATAATCTGAATTATTTGAGAATCTCCTGACTGATTCAATGCCATCTTTTAATTCCGCTGTACTGCGTGCCAACAATATTCTTTCCTCCTCTAGTAGGATCCCCATGAACCTGAGGGACGAGTCAATGGACTCCTTCTCCCATTTGCGGAGGAGATCAGGAGACCTGACTCGTGCAGCAGGAATGAGGGCAATACGTAGGCCCCTCGGTACAATCTTATTTCTGAGATAGGTCTCAAGTGTCTGAATCTCCCACCACGACCTAATGTGGTCCTTATAGATCCTGGTGAGATGACTAAAGGAGGCGCTGATACTTAATTGTTGAGTCTGTGACACCAGTTCATTTTCAGAAAACACCTCCTGTGCGTCACTCATCCATTTAGCAACATTTATCTCACCAGTGAGAAAGCCTGCCATCCCCACTGTGAATTGTTCGATTGTAAAGTTTGACACTAAGCAACAATTGTTGCATTGATATATGACAATATCCGTTCACTTGATTGATTAATGGTATCACTGCCTATATGAACGATTAAAATTCGATTTTTATTGTAGAAAATCTTACTAAAATTGGGCTAAGTAGCCAAAGGTACTAAGAAGGCGTAAGCACGGTACACCAGACAGATGGAGGAGCGATAGAAAAACTGTTGTTAGCACCATTTGCTGCCAAACAACACTTCCCCCTGTCTGTATTATGATATAACACCTGGTCAATCCGTGCCACTAACACGTGTCCCTACGCGTTTCCTCACCGCTGATATTCACGGTGATTCATCAGGGGTCACACTGATGCGATAACAACACATCTATATTTGATTATGTGATATGGCCGGGAGACACCTATTGCGTGTCTCAGATCATTCACCCGGCTCGTGTACGACACTAGTCAGCTGGTCGAACACGAGCCGAGTGAGATGCCGGACATATGTAGTACTAACCCCTCCCTCCCTGGAGTGACGCGGCGGCCGGGCAGCCAATCCCCGCGAGGCTGGGCGGCCAGAGCAGGGCCGGCCCCCGGGCGCTCGCTGTCACTGCAGGGGGGAGGAACAAGAGCGTCCCTAGTAACCAGGGATTACCAGGCGGCCGTAACCCACTGGCCTGGGATATTGCAGCTAGGAAGAGTAACCAGAGAAGAACACAGCGATCCTGAGCCCACACTGTGGCACATTCGATCACTGTGTGTGTCATCCTGCAATGGGAGACTCCGCAATCCCGGAGTGCAGTTGACAATGTGCACTCGATCGCCGTATTTGTGAACAGAGGAAAAGGGGGAGTGTATAGCAATTCATTACACACTAAGGGACCGCTCCAACCTCCCTAAAAATGCAAGCCATACTATAGGGATTCATGCGTTAGACTGGCAATGGGGCAATTGAACACGGGCAGGGTGTGACATATGATTCACTCCGGCCCCAGGTGACATATGACCAATTCAGAGGAAACAGTTAAACGATATCTGTTCATTGAGACCCGCCGGTTTCATGGTATGCATGCGGAAAATCCATTGGGCCTCTTTTTGCAGAATCCTTTTGTCCCAATTGCCCCCCCTGGCAGATGGCCTAATCTGTTCAATCCCCTGGAATTTGATGACGTGGGTATCACCGCCATGTTTTTCCCAAACATGTCGGGCCACTGAAGTGTCCACATTGCGGCGAATGTCGCCTATATGATCCCTTATTCGTCTCCTGAATTCTCTAATTGTCTTGCCAATATACTGCAGTCCGCATACACATGAGATCAGGTACACGATGCCCCTAGTTTTGCAGTTGATGAAGGATCTATTTTCATATGTCCGACCAGTCGTGTGGCTATTGAAATTCTTGCTACAAGAAATCGATTCGCAAGCTCTGCAGGACCCACATCTAAATGTACCCTTAATGTTATGTGTAAGCCATGTGGTAGGGCGAATGGACAACATATGGCTATGGACTATACGATCCCTGATATTCCTACCCCTCCTATAGGTAACTGATGGTCTGTTGCCTACAAGGTCCCCTACATCTGGATCTGTCCTGAGGATCCCCCAGTAGGTCTGTAGGATCCTGATAACTTCCTGATTTGATGAATCGTACGTGCCTATAATGCGCATTTGGTCATCGGTCGTACGTATTTTGGGGTTTAGGAGTTCGCTCCTATTGCAATGAAAGGCATTGCGATAGGCCGATCCCAGGACATCATGGGGATAACCCCTCCGGCGAAATCTATTCTGTAGGTCAGAGGCAGCTAGTTTGAAGTCAGTCAAAGTGGAACAGTTCCTACGTACCCTTAGGTACTGACCTTTGGGTATGCCCTTTCTCAAAGGTGCGGGATGCCAGCTCTCCCATCGAAGGAGACTATTCGTTGCTGTCTCCTTCCTGAAGATGTTGGTTTGTATATACCCCTGTTCGGTTTTATATATATTGATATCCAAGAAGGTCATTTTACTCTCATGGATAACAGATGTAAAAAAGAGCCCCATTTCGTTAACATTAAGGATGTCCACAAATTCGCTGAACTCCTCTTTAGTTCCAGACCACAAAATCATGATGTCATCAATAAATCTTAGCCAGAGGATGATCATAGATGTCCATCGATCCATCTCCTCCCCAAATACAATCATTTTCTCCCACCAGCCCAGATATAAGTTGGCATAGGATGGTGCACAGGGGGTCCCCATCGCTACCCCCCTTAGTTGGTGGAAGAATTTGCCATCAAACAGGAAGAAGTTTTGCTCAAGAACAAAACGAAGGAGGCTGACCACGAACTCGTTATGGGCCTGAAAATGTGTTCCCCTTTCCTTCAAAAAGTCTTCTACAGCTCTGCATCCCATGGCATGGGGAATCGAGCTGTATAAGGCCTCCACATCCAGTGAAGCCAGATGTACACCAGGATCACATTTGATGCCCTCCAAGCGTCTAAGTACATCCATGGTGTCACGGACGTACGATGGGAGGGCCACTACAAATGGACTCAAGATCCGATCAATATAGAGACTAGCATTCTGAGTCAGGTTATCAACCCCAGAGACAATGGGGCGACCCTTGAGAGGAGATGTGCCCTTATGTACCTTGGGCAGGCTGTAAAAGGTGGCATATTGTGGATGATCAGTCAGGATAAAGCGTTGTTCATTAATGCTCACCAGATTAAGCGATCGGCCTTGATTTACCAATCTCTTTAATTGGTTTGCAAAAGTTGGCATAGGATCACTTAATAGAATTCTATAGCATGCTGTGTCACTCAGAATGCGGTGGCACATATCACTATACTGATTGCGATCCATCACCACAATATTACCACCTTTGTCTGATGGTTTAATGACAATACTGTCATCCTGCTCAAGGGCCTGTAGGCCTGCCATCTCATCTCTGGAGGTATTAAATTTGATAGTCTTAGAAGAATCCAGTTTCCTGAGCTGGTCCACCACTACCTCCAGAAATACATCCATTGAGGTATTATCATTGATAGGGGCATTTCTGGTGGAGGGCTGCCTCAACTCTGTGAAGGGACCATCACCCACATTTCTCTGACCTTCTTCCAATAATTGATTAAGTATTCTGAAATGTGGCATATCCTCCTCAGAAATCCCCAGTTCAAGGCATTCACGCCTATCGTGGGTTTTGAAAAATTTCTTCCATTTCAATTTGCGCACGAATAGATTCAGATCCTTGACCCACGTAAAAAGGTCGAATCTATTCGTGGGCACAAATGATAAACCTTTCTTCAGAATGCTAGTCTCCTCGGTCGTTAGGGTACGTGATGAAAGGTTGATGATCTGCAAATCATCCTCATGATTCCCCGACACTACATCTCTCTCCTGTCTCTTAGTAGATATTCCGAAATGGGGTGGTTTCGTGATAAAAAACCATCCCTGTTGGGGCCCTTTCCTCTACCTCTGCCCCTTTGGAAACTACGTGATGGGTTCTTCCCAGTGTGTTGACTTCCCCTAGCTCTCCTACTGGGATTTCGTGCAGTATCGGAATCAGACAGATCTTGCTCTGAGGAGGACTGTTCGGTCTCAATCTCCAGCCCCCCCATATTTTTGACACTGTAGTCGAAGATTTTCCCGTCTTTAAAATCAGCGGTATCTCGGACATATTGGAAATGCTTTCTCTCCTTAATATGTCCGGTAAATTTTTCAATACCCTGTTGGAGTGCTACCTCTTTTCTCTCATAATCTGAATTATTTGAGAATCTCCTGACTGATTCAATGCCATCTTTTAATTCCGCTGTACTGCGTGCCAACAATATTCTTTCCTCCTCTAGTAGGATCCCCATGAACCTGAGGGACGAGTCAATGGACTCCTTCTCCCATTTGCGGAGGAGATCAGGAGACCTGACTCGTGCAGCAGGAATGAGGGCAATACGTAGGCCCCTCGGTACAATCTTATTTCTGAGATAGGTCTCAAGTGTCTGAATCTCCCACCACGACCTAATGTGGTCCTTATAGATCCTGGTGAGATGACTAAAGGAGGCGCTGATACTTAATTGTTGAGTCTGTGACACCAGTTCATTTTCAGAAAACACCTCCTGTGCGTCACTCATCCATTTAGCAACATTTATCTCACCAGTGAGAAAGCCTGCCATCCCCACTGTGAATTGTTCGATTGTAAAGTTTGACACTAAGCAACAATTGTTGCATTGATATATGACAATATCCGTTCACTTGATTGATTAATGGTATCACTGCCTATATGAACGATTAAAATTCGATTTTTATTGTAGAAAATCTTACTAAAATTGGGCTAAGTAGCCAAAGGTACTAAGAAGGCGTAAGCACGGTACACCAGACAGATGGAGGAGCGATAGAAAAACTGTTGTTAGCACCATTTGCTGCCAAACAACACTTCCCCCTGTCTGTATTATGATATAACACCTGGTCAATCCGTGCCACTAACACGTGTCCCTACGCGTTTCCTCACCGCTGATATTCACGGTGATTCATCAGGGGTCACACTGATGCGATAACAACACATCTATATTTGATTATGTGATATGGCCGGGAGACACCTATTGCGTGTCTCAGATCATTCACCCGGCTCGTGTACGACACTAGTCAGCTGGTCGAACACGAGCCGAGTGAGATGCCGGACATATGTAGTACTAACCCCTCCCTCCCTGGAGTGACGCGGCGGCCGGGCAGCCAATCCCCGCGAGGCTGGGCGGCCAGAGCAGGGCCGGCCCCCGGGCGCTCGCTGTCACTGCAGGGGGGAGGAACAAGAGCGTCCCTAGTAACCAGGGATTACCAGGCGGCCGTAACCCACTGGCCTGGGATATTGCAGCTAGGAAGAGTAACCAGAGAAGAACACAGCGATCCTGAGCCAACACTGTGGCACATTCGATCACTGTGTGTGTCATCCTGCAATGGGAGACTCCGCAATCCCGGAGTGCAGTTGACAATGTGCACTCGATCGCCGTATTTGTGAACAGAGGAAAAGGGGGAGTGTATAGCAATTCATTACACACTAAGGGACCGCTCCAACCTCCCTAAAAATGCAAGCCATACTATAGGGATTCATGCGTTAGACTGGCAATGGGGCAATTGAACATGGGCAGGGTGTGACATATGATTCACTCCGGCCCCAGGTGACATATGACCAATTCAGAGGAAACAGTTAAACGATATCTGTTCATTGAGACCCGCCGGTTTCATGGTATGCATGCGGAAAATCCATTGGGCCTCTTTTTGCAGAATCCTTTTGTCCCAATTGCCCCCCCTGGCAGATGGCCTAATCTGTTCAATCCCCTGGAATTTGATGACGTGGGTATCACCGCCATGTTTTTCCCAAACATGTCGGGCCACTGAAGTGTCCACATTGCGGCGAATGTCGCCTATATGATCCCTTATTCGTCTCCTGAATTCTCTAATTGTCTTGCCAATATACTGCAGTCCGCATACACATGAGATCAGGTACACGATGCCCCTAGTTTTGCAGTTGATGAAGGATCTATTTTCATATGTCCGACCAGTTGTGTGGCTATTGAAATTCTTGCTACAAGAAATCGATTCGCAAGCTCTGCAGGACCCACATCTAAATGTACCCTTAATGTTATGTGTAAGCCATGTGGTAGGGCGAATGGACAACATATGGCTATGGACTATACGATCCCTGATATTCCTACCCCTCCTATAGGTAACTGATGGTCTGTTGCCTACAAGGTCCCCTACATCTGGATCTGTCCTGAGGATCCCCCAGTAGGTCTGTAGGATCCTGATAACTTCCTGATTTGATGAATCGTACGTGCCTATAATGCGCATTTGGTCATCGGTCGTACGTATTTTGGGGTTTAGGAGTTCGCTCCTATTGCAATGAAAGGCATTGCGATAGGCCGATCCCAGGACATCATGGGGATAACCCCTCCGGCGAAATCTATTCTGTAGGTCAGAGGCAGCTAGTTTGAAGTCAGTCAAAGTGGAACAGTTCCTACGTACCCTTAGGTACTGACCTTTGGGTATGCCCTTTCTCAAAGGTGCGGGATGCCAGCTCTCCCATCGAAGGAGACTATTCGTTGCTGTCTCCTTCCTGAAGATGTTGGTTTGTATATACCCCTGTTCGGTTTTATATATATTGATATCCAAGAAGGTCATTTTACTCTCATGGATAACAGATGTAAAAAAGAGCCCCATTTCGTTAACATTAAGGATGTCCACAAATTCGCTGAACTCCTCTTTAGTTCCAGACCACAAAATCATGATGTCATCAATAAATCTTAGCCAGAGGATGATCATAGATGTCCATCGATCCATCTCCTCCCCAAATACAATCATTTTCTCCCACCAGCCCAGATATAAGTTGGCATAGGATGGTGCACAGGGGGTCCCCATCGCTACCCCCCTTAGTTGGTGGAAGAATTTGCCATCAAACAGGAAGAAGTTTTGCTCAAGAACAAAACGAAGGAGGCTGACCACGAACTCGTTATGGGCCTGAAAATGTGTTCCCCTTTCCTTCAAAAAGTCTTCTACAGCTCTGCATCCCATGGCATGGGGAATCGAGCTGTATAAGGCCTCCACATCCAGTGAAGCCAGATGTACACCAGGATCACATTTGATGCCCTCCAAGCGTCTAAGTACATCCATGGTGTCACGGACGTACGATGGGAGGGCCACTACAAATGGACTCAAGATCCGATCAATATAGAGACTAGCATTCTGAGTCAGGTTATCAACCCCAGAGACAATGGGGCGACCCTTGAGAGGAGATGTGCCCTTATGTACCTTGGGCAGGCTGTAAAAGGTGGCATATTGTTGATGATCAGTCAGGATAAAGCGTTGTTCATTAATGCTCACCAGATTAAGCGATCGGCCTTGATTTACCAATCTCTTTAATTGGTTTGCAAAAGTTGGCATAGGATCACTTAATAGAATTCTATAGCATGCTGTGTCACTCAGAATGCGGTGGCACATATCACTATACTGATTGCGATCCATCACCACAATATTACCACCTTTGTCTGATGGTTTAATGACAATACTGTCATCCTGCTCAAGGGCCTGTAGGCCTGCCATCTCATCTCTGGAGGTATTAAATTTGATAGTCTTAGAAGAATCCAGTTTCCTGAGCTGGTCCACCACTACCTCCAGAAATACATCCATTGAGGTATTATCATTGATAGGGGCATTTCTGGTGGAGGGCTGCCTCAACTCTGTGAAGGGACCATCACCCACATTTCTCTGACCTTCTTCCAATAATTGATTAAGTATTCTGAAATGTGGCATATCCTCCTCAGAAATCCCCAGTTCAAGGCATTCACGCCTATCGTGGGTTTTGAAAAATTTCTTCCATTTCAATTTGCGCACGAATAGATTCAGATCCTTGACCCACGTAAAAAGGTCGAATCTATTCGTGGGCACAAATGATAAACCTTTCTTCAGAATGCTAGTCTCCTCGGTCGTTAGGGTACGTGATGAAAGGTTGATGATCTGCAAATCATCCTCATGATTCCCCGACACTACATCTCTCTCCTGTCTCTTAGTAGATATTCCGAAATGGGGTGGTTTCGTGATAAAAAACCATCCCTGTTGGGGCCCTTTCCTCTACCTCTGCCCCTTTGGAAACTACGTGATGGGTTCTTCCCAGTGTGTTGACTTCCCCTAGCTCTCCTACTGGGATTTCGTGCAGTATCGGAATCAGACAGATCTTGCTCTGAGGAGGACTGTTCGGTCTCAATCTCCAGCCCCCCCATATTTTTGACACTGTAGTCGAAGATTTTCCCGTCTTTAAAATCAGCGGTATCTCGGACATATTGGAAATGCTTTCTCTCCTTAATATGTCCGGTAAATTTTTCAATACCCTGTTGGAGTGCTACCTCTTTTCTCTCATAATCTGAATTATTTGAGAATCTCCTGACTGATTCAATGCCATCTTTTAATTCCGCTGTACTGCGTGCCAACAATATTCTTTCCTCCTCTAGTAGGATCCCCATGAACCTGAGGGACGAGTCAATGGACTCCTTCTCCCATTTGCGGAGGAGATCAGGAGACCTGACTCGTGCAGCAGGAATGAGGGCAATACGTAGGCCCCTCGGTACAATCTTATTTCTGAGATAGGTCTCAAGTGTCTGAATCTCCCACCACGACCTAATGTGGTCCTTATAGATCCTGGTGAGATGACTAAAGGAGGCGCTGATACTTAATTGTTGAGTCTGTGACACCAGTTCATTTTCAGAAAACACCTCCTGTGCGTCACTCATCCATTTAGCAACATTTATCTCACCAGTGAGAAAGCCTGCCATCCCCACTGTGAATTGTTCGATTGTAAAGTTTGACACTAAGCAACAATTGTTGCATTGATATATGACAATATCCGTTCACTTGATTGATTAATGGTATCACTGCCTATATGAACGATTAAAATTCGATTTTTATTGTAGAAAATCTTACTAAAATTGGGCTAAGTAGCCAAAGGTACTAAGAAGGCGTAAGCACGGTACACCAGACAGATGGAGGAGCGATAGAAAAACTGTTGTTAGCACCATTTGCTGCCAAACAACACTTCCCCCTGTCTGTATTATGATATAACACCTGGTCAATCCGTGCCACTAACACGTGTCCCTACGCGTTTCCTCACCGCTGATATTCACGGTGATTCATCAGGGGTCACACTGATGCGATAACAACACATCTATATTTGATTATGTGATATGGCCGGGAGACACCTATTGCGTGTCTCAGATCATTCACCCGGCTCGTGTACGACACTAGTCAGCTGGTCGAACACGAGCCGAGTGAGATGCCGGACATATGTAGTACTAACCCCTCCCTCCCTGGAGTGACGCGGCGGCCGGGCAGCCAATCCCCGCGAGGCTGGGCGGCCAGAGCAGGGCCGGCCCCCGGGCGCTCGCTGTCACTGCAGGGGGGAGGAACAAGAGCGTCCCTAGTAACCAGGGATTACCAGGCGGCCGTAACCCACTGGCCTGGGATATTGCAGCTAGGAAGAGTAACCAGAGAAGAACACAGCGATCCTGAGCCCACACTGTGGCACATTCGATCACTGTGTGTGTCATCCTGCAATGGGAGACTCCGCAATCCCGGAGTGCAGTTGACAATGTGCACTCGATCGCCGTATTTGTGAACAGAGGAAAAGGGGGAGTGTATAGCAATTCATTACACACTAAGGGACCGCTCCAACCTCCCTAAAAATGCAAGCCATACTATAGGGATTCATGCGTTAGACTGGCAATGGGGCAATTGAACACGGGCAGGGTGTGACATATGATTCACTCCGGCCCCAGGTGACATATGACCAATTCAGAGGAAACAGTTAAACGATATCTGTTCATTGAGACCCGCCGGTTTCATGGTATGCATGCGGAAAATCCATTGGGCCTCTTTTTGCAGAATCCTTTTGTCCCAATTGCCCCCCCTGGCAGATGGCCTAATCTGTTCAATCCCCTGGAATTTGATGACGTGGGTATCACCGCCATGTTTTTCCCAAACATGTCGGGCCACTGAAGTGTCCACATTGCGGCGAATGTCGCCTATATGATCCCTTATTCGTCTCCTGAATTCTCTAATTGTCTTGCCAATATACTGCAGTCCGCATACACATGAGATCAGGTACACGATGCCCCTAGTTTTGCAGTTGATGAAGGATCTATTTTCATATGTCCGACCAGTCGTGTGGCTATTGAAATTCTTGCTACAAGAAATCGATTCGCAAGCTCTGCAGGACCCACATCTAAATGTACCCTTAATGTTATGTGTAAGCCATGTGGTAGGGCGAATGGACAACATATGGCTATGGACTATACGATCCCTGATATTCCTACCCCTCCTATAGGTAACTGATGGTCTGTTGCCTACAAGGTCCCCTACATCTGGATCTGTCCTGAGGATCCCCCAGTAGGTCTGTAGGATCCTGATAACTTCCTGATTTGATGAATCGTACGTGCCTATAATGCGCATTTGGTCATCGGTCGTACGTATTTTGGGGTTTAGGAGTTCGCTCCTATTGCAATGAAAGGCATTGCGATAGGCCGATCCCAGGACATCATGGGGATAACCCCTCCGGCGAAATCTATTCTGTAGGTCAGAGGCAGCTAGTTTGAAGTCAGTCAAAGTGGAACAGTTCCTACGTACCCTTAGGTACTGACCTTTGGGTATGCCCTTTCTCAAAGGTGCGGGATGCCAGCTCTCCCATCGAAGGAGACTATTCGTTGCTGTCTCCTTCCTGAAGATGTTGGTTTGTATATACCCCTGTTCGGTTTTATATATATTGATATCCAAGAAGGTCATTTTACTCTCATGGATAACAGATGTAAAAAAGAGCCCCATTTCGTTAACATTAAGGATGTCCACAAATTCGCTGAACTCCTCTTTAGTTCCAGACCACAAAATCATGATGTCATCAATAAATCTTAGCCAGAGGATGATCATAGATGTCCATCGATCCATCTCCTCCCCAAATACAATCATTTTCTCCCACCAGCCCAGATATAAGTTGGCATAGGATGGTGCACAGGGGGTCCCCATCGCTACCCCCCTTAGTTGGTGGAAGAATTTGCCATCAAACAGGAAGAAGTTTTGCTCAAGAACAAAACGAAGGAGGCTGACCACGAACTCGTTATGGGCCTGAAAATGTGTTCCCCTTTCCTTCAAAAAGTCTTCTACAGCTCTGCATCCCATGGCATGGGGAATCGAGCTGTATAAGGCCTCCACATCCAGTGAAGCCAGATGTACACCAGGATCACATTTGATGCCCTCCAAGCGTCTAAGTACATCCATGGTGTCACGGACGTACGATGGGAGGGCCACTACAAATGGACTCAAGATCCGATCAATATAGAGACTAGCATTCTGAGTCAGGTTATCAACCCCAGAGACAATGGGGCGACCCTTGAGAGGAGATGTGCCCTTATGTACCTTGGGCAGGCTGTAAAAGGTGGCATATTGTGGATGATCAGTCAGGATAAAGCGTTGTTCATTAATGCTCACCAGATTAAGCGATCGGCCTTGATTTACCAATCTCTTTAATTGGTTTGCAAAAGTTGGCATAGGATCACTTAATAGAATTCTATAGCATGCTGTGTCACTCAGAATGCGGTGGCACATATCACTATACTGATTGCGATCCATCACCACAATATTACCACCTTTGTCTGATGGTTTAATGACAATACTGTCATCCTGCTCAAGGGCCTGTAGGCCTGCCATCTCATCTCTGGAGGTATTAAATTTGATAGTCTTAGAAGAATCCAGTTTCCTGAGCTGGTCCACCACTACCTCCAGAAATACATCCATTGAGGTATTATCATTGATAGGGGCATTTCTGGTGGAGGGCTGCCTCAACTCTGTGAAGGGACCATCACCCACATTTCTCTGACCTTCTTCCAATAATTGATTAAGTATTCTGAAATGTGGCATATCCTCCTCAGAAATCCCCAGTTCAAGGCATTCACGCCTAACGTGGGTTTTGAAAAATTTCTTCCATTTCAATTTTCGCACGAATAGATTCAGATCCTTGACCCACGTAAAAAGGTTGAATCTATTCGTGGGCACAAATGATAAACCTTTCTTCAGAATGCTAGTCTCCTCGGTCGTTAGGGTACGTGATGAAAGGTTGATGATCTGCAAATCATCCTCATGATTCCCCGACACTACATCTCTCTCCTGTCTCTTAGTAGATATTCCGAAATGGGGTGGTTTCGTGATAAAAAACCATCCCTGTTGGGGCCCTTTCCTCTACCTCTGCCCCTTTGGAAACTACGTGATGGGTTCTTCCCAGTGTGTTGACTTCCCCTAGCTCTCCTACTGGGATTTCGTGCAGTATCGGAATCAGACAGATCTTGCTCTGAGGAGGACTGTTCGGTCTCAATCTCCAGCCCCCCCATATTTTTGACACTGTAGTCGAAGATTTTCCCGTCTTTAAAATCAGCGGTATCTCGGACATATTGGAAATGCTTTCTCTCCTTAATATGTCCGGTAAATTTTTCAATACCCTGTTGGAGTGCTACCTCTTTTCTCTCATAATCTGAATTATTTGAGAATCTCCTGACTGATTCAATGCCATCTTTTAATTCCGCTGTACTGCGTGCCAACAATATTCTTTCCTCCTCTAGTAGGATCCCCATGAACCTGAGGGACGAGTCAATGGACTCCTTCTCCCATTTGCGGAGGAGATCAGGAGACCTGACTCGTGCAGCAGGAATGAGGGCAATACGTAGGCCCCTCGGTACAATCTTATTTCTGAGATAGGTCTCAAGTGTCTGAATCTCCCACCACGACCTAATGTGGTCCTTATAGATCCTGGTGAGATGACTAAAGGAGGCGCTGATACTTAATTGTTGAGTCTGTGACACCAGTTCATTTTCAGAAAACACCTCCTGTGCGTCACTCATCCATTTAGCAACATTTATCTCACCAGTGAGAAAGCCTGCCATCCCCACTGTGAATTGTTCGATTGTAAAGTTTGACACTAAGCAACAATTGTTGCATTGATATATGACAATATCCGTTCACTTGATTGATTAATGGTATCACTGCCTATATGAACGATTAAAATTCGATTTTTATTGTAGAAAATCTTACTAAAATTGGGCTAAGTAGCCAAAGGTACTAAGAAGGCGTAAGCACGGTACACCAGACAGATGGAGGAGCGATAGAAAAACTGTTGTTAGCACCATTTGCTGCCAAACAACACTTCCCCCTGTCTGTATTATGATATAACACCTGGTCAATCCGTGCCACTAACACGTGTCCCTACGCGTTTCCTCACCGCTGATATTCACGGTGATTCATCAGGGGTCACACTGATGCGATAACAACACATCTATATTTGATTATGTGATATGGCCGGGAGACACCTATTGCGTGTCTCAGATCATTCACCCGGCTCGTGTACGACACTAGTCAGCTGGTCGAACACGAGCCGAGTGAGATGCCGGACATATGTAGTACTAACCCCTCCCTCCCTGGAGTGACGCGGCGGCCGGGCAGCCAATCCCCGCGAGGCTGGGCGGCCAGAGCAGGGCCGGCCCCCGGGCGCTCGCTGTCACTGCAGGGGGGAGGAACAAGAGCGTCCCTAGTAACCAGGGATTACCAGGCGGCCGTAACCCACTGGCCTGGGATATTGCAGCTAGGAAGAGTAACCAGAGAAGAACACAGCGATCCTGAGCCCACACTGTGGCACATTCGATCACTGTGTGTGTCATCCTGCAATGGGAGACTCCGCAATCCCGGAGTGCAGTTGACAATGTGCACTCGATCGCCGTATTTGTGAACAGAGGAAAAGGGGGAGTGTATAGCAATTCATTACACACTAAGGGACCGCTCCAACCTCCCTAAAAATGCAAGCCATACTATAGGGATTCATGCGTTAGACTGGCAATGGGGCAATTGAACACGGGCAGGGTGTGACATATGATTCACTCCGGCCCCAGGTGACATATGACCAATTCAGAGGAAACAGTTAAACGATATCTGTTCATTGAGACCCGCCGGTTTCATGGTATGCATGCGGAAAATCCATTGGGCCTCTTTTTGCAGAATCCTTTTGTCCCAATTGCCCCCCCTGGCAGATGGCCTAATCTGTTCAATCCCCTGGAATTTGATGACGTGGGTATCACCGCCATGTTTTTCCCAAACATGTCGGGCCACTGAAGTGTCCACATTGCGGCGAATGTCGCCTATATGATCCCTTATTCGTCTCCTGAATTCTCTAATTGTCTTGCCAATATACTGCAGTCCGCATACACATGAGATCAGGTACACGATGCCCCTAGTTTTGCAGTTGATGAAGGATCTATTTTCATATGTCCGACCAGTCGTGTGGCTATTGAAATTCTTGCTACAAGAAATCGATTCGCAAGCTCTGCAGGACCCACATCTAAATGTACCCTTAATGTTATGTGTAAGCCATGTGGTAGGGCGAATGGACAACATATGGCTATGGACTATACGATCCCTGATATTCCTACCCCTCCTATAGGTAACTGATGGTCTGTTGCCTACAAGGTCCCCTACATCTGGATCTGTCCTGAGGATCCCCCAGTAGGTCTGTAGGATCCTGATAACTTCCTGATTTGATGAATCGTACGTGCCTATAATGCGCATTTGGTCATCGGTCGTACGTATTTTGGGGTTAGGAGTTCGCTCCTATTGCAATGAAAGGCATTGCGATAGGCCGATCCCAGGACATCATGGGGATAACCCCTCCGGCGAAATCTATTCTGTAGGTCAGAGGCAGCTAGTTTGAAGTCAGTCAAAGTGGAACAGTTCCTACGTACCCTTAGGTACTGACCTTTGGGTATGCCCTTTCTCAAAGGTGCGGGATGCCAGCTCTCCCATCGAAGGAGACTATTCGTTGCTGTCTCCTTCCTGAAGATGTTGGTTTGTATATACCCCTGTTCGGTTTTATATGTATTGATATCCAAGAAGGTCATTTTACTCTCATGGATAACAGATGTAAAAAAGAGCCCCATTTCGTTAACATTAAGGATGTCCACAAATTCGCTGAACTCCTCTTTAGTTCCAGACCACAAAATCATGATGTCATCAATAAATCTTAGCCAGAGGATGATCATAGATGTCCATCGATCCATCTCCTCCCCAAATACAATCATTTTCTCCCACCAGCCCAGATATAAGTTGGCATAGGATGGTGCACATGGGGTCCCCATCGCTACCCCCCTTAGTTGGTGGAAGAATTTGCCATCAAACAGGAAGAAGTTTTGCTCAAGAACAAAACGAAGGAGGCTGACCACGAACTCGTTATGGGCCTGAAAATGTGTTCCCCTTTCCTTCAAAAAGTCTTCTACAGCTCTGCATCCCATGGCATGGGGAATCGAGCTGTATAAGGCCTCCACATCCAGTGAAGCCAGATGTACACCAGGATCACATTTGATGCCCTCCAAGCGTCTAAGTACATCCATGGTGTCACGGACGTACGATGGGAGGGCCACTACAAATGGACTCAAGATCCGATCAATATAGAGACTAGCATTCTGAGTCAGGTTATCAACCCCAGAGACAATGGGGCGACCCTTGAGAGGAGATGTGCCCTTATGTACCTTGGGCAGGCTGTAAAAGGTGGCATATTGTGGATGATCAGTCAGGATAAAGCGTTGTTCATTAATGCTCACCAGATTAAGCGATCGGCCTTGATTTACCAATCTCTTTAATTGGTTTGCAAAAGTTGGCATAGGATCACTTAATAGAATTCTATAGCATGCTGTGTCACTCAGAATGCGGTGGCACATATCACTATACTGATTGCGATCCATCACCACAATATTACCACCTTTGTCTGATGGTTTAATGACAATACTGTCATCCTGCTCAAGGGCCTGTAGGCCTGCCATCTCATCTCTGGAGGTATTAAATTTGATAGTCTTAGAAGAATCCAGTTTCCTGAGCTGGTCCACCACTACCTCCAGAAATACATCCATTGAGGTATTATCATTGATAGGGGCATTTCTGGTGGAGGGCTGCCTCAACTCTGTGAAGGGACCATCACCCACATTTCTCTGACCTTCTTCCAATAATTGATTAAGTATTCTGAAATGTGGCATATCCTCCTCAGAAATCCCCAGTTCAAGGCATTCACGCCTATCGTGGGTTTTGAAAAATTTCTTCCATTTCAATTTTCGCACGAATAGATTCAGATCCTTGACCCACGTAAAAAGGTTGAATCTATTCGTGGGCACAAATGATAAACCTTTCTTCAGAATGCTAGTCTCCTCGGTCGTTAGGGTACGTGATGAAAGGTTGATGATCTGCAAATCATCCTCATGATTCCCCGACACTACATCTCTCTCCTGTCTCTTAGTAGATATTCCGAAATGGGGTGGTTTCGTGATAAAAAACCATCCCTGTTGGGGCCCTTTCCTCTACCTCTGCCCCTTTGGAAACTACGTGATGGGTTCTTCCCAGTGTGTTGACTTCCCCTAGCTCTCCTACTGGGATTTCGTGCAGTATCGGAATCAGACAGATCTTGCTCTGAGGAGGACTGTTCGGTCTCAATCTCCAGCCCCCCCATATTTTTGACACTGTAGTCGAAGATTTTCCCGTCTTTAAAATCAGCGGTATCTCGGACATATTGGAAATGCTTTCTCTCCTTAATATGTCCGGTAAATTTTTCAATACCCTGTTGGAGTGCTACCTCTTTTCTCTCATAATCTGAATTATTTGAGAATCTCCTGACTGATTCAATGCCATCTTTTAATTCCGCTGTACTGCGTGCCAACAATATTCTTTCCTCCTCTAGTAGGATCCCCATGAACCTGAGGGACGAGTCAATGGACTCCTTCTCCCATTTGCGGAGGAGATCAGGAGACCTGACTCGTGCAGCAGGAATGAGGGCAATACGTAGGCCCCTCGGTACAATCTTATTTCTGAGATAGGTCTCAAGTGTCTGAATCTCCCACCACGACCTAATGTGGTCCTTATAGATCCTGGTGAGATGACTAAAGGAGGCGCTGATACTTAATTGTTGAGTCTGTGACACCAGTTCATTTTCAGAAAACACCTCCTGTGCGTCACTCATCCATTTAGCAACATTTATCTCACCAGTGAGAAAGCCTGCCATCCCCACTGTGAATTGTTCGATTGTAAAGTTTGACACTAAGCAACAATTGTTGCATTGATATATGACAATATCCGTTCACTTGATTGATTAATGGTATCACTGCCTATATGAACGATTAAAATTCGATTTTTATTGTAGAAAATCTTACTAAAATTGGGCTAAGTAGCCAAAGGTACTAAGAAGGCGTAAGCACGGTACACCAGACAGATGGAGGAGCGATAGAAAAACTGTTGTTAGCACCATTTGCTGCCAAACAACACTTCCCCCTGTCTGTATTATGATATAACACCTGGTCAATCCGTGCCACTAACACGTGTCCCTACGCGTTTCCTCACCGCTGATATTCACGGTGATTCATCAGGGGTCACACTGATGCGATAACAACACATCTATATTTGATTATGTGATATGGCCGGGAGACACCTATTGCGTGTCTCAGATCATTCACCCGGCTCGTGTACGACACTAGTCAGCTGGTCGAACACGAGCCGAGTGAGATGCCGGACATATGTAGTACTAACCCCTCCCTCCCTGGAGTGACGCGGCGGCCGGGCAGCTAATCCCCGCGAGGCTGGGCGGCCAGAGCAGGGCCGGCCCCCGGGCGCTCGCTGTCACTGCAGGGGGGAGGAACAAGAGCGTCCCTAGTAACCAGGGATTACCAGGCGGCCGTAACCCACTGGCCTGGGATATTGCAGCTAGGAAGAGTAACCAGAGAAGAACACAGCGATCCTGAGCCCACACTGTGGCACATTCGATCACTGTGTGTGTCATCCTGCAATGGGAGACTCCGCAATCCCGGAGTGCAGTTGACAATGTGCACTCGATCGCCGTATTTGTGAACAGAGGAAAAGGGGGAGTGTATAGCAATTCATTACACACTAAGGGACCGCTCCAACCTCCCTAAAAATGCAAGCCATACTATAGGGATTCATGCGTTAGACTGGCAATGGGGCAATTGAACACGGGCAGGGTGTGACATATGATTCACTCCGGCCCCAGGTGACATATGACCAATTCAGAGGAAACAGTTAAACGATATCTGTTCATTGAGACCCGCCGGTTTCATGGTATGCATGCGGAAAATCCATTGGGCCTCTTTTTGCAGAATCCTTTTGTCCCAATTGCCCCCCCTGGCAGATGGCCTAATCTGTTCAATCCCCTGGAATTTGATGACGTGGGTATCACCGCCATGTTTTTCCCAAACATGTCGGGCCACTGAAGTGTCCACATTGCGGCGAATGTCGCCTATATGATCCCTTATTCGTCTCCTGAATTCTCTAATTGTCTTGCCAATATACTGCAGTCCGCATACACATGAGATCAGGTACACGATGCCCCTAGTTTTGCAGTTGATGAAGGATCTATTTTCATATGTCCGACCAGTCGTGTGGCTATTGAAATTCTTGCTACAAGAAATCGATTCGCAAGCTCTGCAGGACCCACATCTAAATGTACCCTTAATGTTATGTGTAAGCCATGTGGTAGGGCGAATGGACAACATATGGCTATGGACTATACGATCCCTGATATTCCTACCCCTCCTATAGGTAACTGATGGTCTGTTGCCTACAAGGTCCCCTACATCTGGATCTGTCCTGAGGATCCCCCAGTAGGTCTGTAGGATCCTGATAACTTCCTGATTTGATGAATCGTACGTGCCTATAATGCGCATTTGGTCATCGGTCGTACGTATTTTGGGGTTTAGGAGTTCGCTCCTATTGCAATGAAAGGCATTGCGATAGGCCGATCCCAGGACATCATGGGGATAACCCCTCCGGCGAAATCTAATCTGTAGGTCAGAGGCAGCTAGTTTGAAGTCAGTCAAAGTGGAACAGTTCCTACGTACCCTTAGGTACTGACCTTTGGGTATGCCCTTTCTCAAAGGTGCGGGATGCCAGCTCTCCCATCGAAGGAGACTATTCGTTGCTGTCTCCTTCCTGAAGATGTTGGTTTGTATATACCCCTGTTCGGTTTTATATATATTGATATCCAAGAAGGTCATTTTACTCTCATGGATAACAGATGTAAAAAAGAGCCCCATTTCGTTAACATTAAGGATGTCCACAAATTCGCTGAACTCCTCTTTAGTTCCAGACCACAAAATCATGATGTCATCAATAAATCTTAGCCAGAGGATGATCATAGATGTCCATCGATCCATCTCCTCCCCAAATACAATCATTTTCTCCCACCAGCCCAGATATAAGTTGGCATAGGATGGTGCACATGGGGTCCCCATCGCTACCCCCCTTAGTTGGTGGAAGAATTTGCCATCAAACAGGAAGAAGTTTTGCTCAAGAACAAAACGAAGGAGGCTGACCACGAACTCGTTATGGGCCTGAAAATGTGTTCCCCTTTCCTTCAAAAAGTCTTCTACAGCTCTGCATCCCATGGCATGGGGAATCGAGCTGTATAAGGCCTCCACATCCAGTGAAGCCAGATGTACACCAGGATCACATTTGATGCCCTCCAAGCGTCTAAGTACATCCATGGTGTCACGGACGTACGATGGGAGGGCCACTACAAATGGACTCAAGATCCGATCAATATAGAGACTAGCATTCTGAGTCAGGTTATCAACCCCAGAGACAATGGGGCGACCCTTGAGAGGAGATGTGCCCTTATGTACCTTGGGCAGGCTGTAAAAGGTGGCATATTGTGGATGATCAGTCAGGATAAAGCGTTGTTCATTAATGCTCACCAGATTAAGCGATCGGCCTTGATTTACCAATCTCTTTAATTGGTTTGCAAAAGTTGGCATAGGATCACTTAATAGAATTCTATAGCATGCTGTGTCACTCAGAATGCGGTGGCACATATCACTATACTGATTGCGATCCATCACCACAATATTACCACCTTTGTCTGATGGTTTAATGACAATACTGTCATCCTGCTCAAGGGCCTGTAGGCCTGCCATCTCATCTCTGGAGGTATTAAATTTGATAGTCTTAGAAGAATCCAGTTTCCTGAGCTGGTCCACCACTACCTCCAGAAATACATCCATTGAGGTATTATCATTGATAGGGGCATTTCTGGTGGAGGGCTGCCTCAACTCTGTGAAGGGACCATCACCCACATTTCTCTGACCTTCTTCCAATAATTGATTAAGTATTCTGAAATGTGGCATATCCTCCTCAGAAATCCCCAGTTCAAGGCATTCACGCCTATCGTGGGTTTTGAAAAATTTCTTCCATTTCAATTTGCGCACGAATAGATTCAGATCCTTGACCCACGTAAAAAGGTCGAATCTATTCGTGGGCACAAATGATAAACCTTTCTTCAGAATGCTAGTCTCCTCGGTCGTTAGGGTACGTGATGAAAGGTTGATGATCTGCAAATCATCCTCATGATTCCCCGACACTACATCTCTCTCCTGTCTCTTAGTAGATATTCCGAAATGGGGTGGTTTCGTGATAAAAAACCATCCCTGTTGGGGCCCTTTCCTCTACCTCTGCCCCTTTGGAAACTACGTGATGGGTTCTTCCCAGTGTGTTGACTTCCCCTAGCTCTCCTACTGGGATTTCGTGCAGTATCGGAATCAGACAGATCTTGCTCTGAGGAGGACTGTTCGGTCTCAATCTCCAGCCCCCCCATATTTTTGACACTGTAGTCGAAGATTTTCCCGTCTTTAAAATCAGCGGTATCTCGGACATATTGGAAATGCTTTCTCTCCTTAATATGTCCGGTAAATTTTTCAATACCCTGTTGGAGTGCTACCTCTTTTCTCTCATAATCTGAATTATTTGAGAATCTCCTGACTGATTCAATGCCATCTTTTAATTCCGCTGTACTGCGTGCCAACAATATTCTTTCCTCCTCTAGTAGGATCCCCATGAACCTGAGGGACGAGTCAATGGACTCCTTCTCCCATTTGCGGAGGAGATCAGGAGACCTGACTCGTGCAGCAGGAATGAGGGCAATACGTAGGCCCCTCGGTACAATCTTATTTCTGAGATAGGTCTCAAGTGTCTGAATCTCCCACCACGACCTAATGTGGTCCTTATAGATCCTGGTGAGATGACTAAAGGAGGCGCTGATACTTAATTGTTGAGTCTGTGACACCAGTTCATTTTCAGAAAACACCTCCTGTGCGTCACTCATCCATTTAGCAACATTTATCTCACCAGTGAGAAAGCCTGCCATCCCCACTGTGAATTGTTCGATTGTAAAGTTTGACACTAAGCAACAATTGTTGCATTGATATATGACAATATCCGTTCACTTGATTGATTAATGGTATCACTGCCTATATGAACGATTAAAATTCGATTTTTATTGTAGAAAATCTTACTAAAATTGGGCTAAGTAGCCAAAGGTACTAAGAAGGCGTAAGCACGGTACACCAGACAGATGGAGGAGCGATAGAAAAACTGTTGTTAGCACCATTTGCTGCCAAACAACACTTCCCCCTGTCTGTATTATGATATAACACCTGGTCAATCCGTGCCACTAACACGTGTCCCTACGCGTTTCCTCACCGCTGATATTCACGGTGATTCATCAGGGGTCACACTGATGCGATAACAACACATCTATATTTGATTATGTGATATGGCCGGGAGACACCTATTGCGTGTCTCAGATCATTCACCCGGCTCGTGTACGACACTAGTCAGCTGGTCGAACACGAGCCGAGTGAGATGCCGGACATATGTAGTACTAACCCCTCCCTCCCTGGAGTGACGCGGCGGCCGGGCAGCTAATCCCCGCGAGGCTGGGCGGCCAGAGCAGGGCCGGCCCCCGGGCGCTCGCTGTCACTGCAGGGGGGAGGAACAAGAGCGTCCCTAGTAACCAGGGATTACCAGGCGGCCGTAACCCACTGGCCTGGGATATTGCAGCTAGGAAGAGTAACCAGAGAAGAACACAGCGATCCTGAGCCCACACTGTGGCACATTCGATCACTGTGTGTGTCATCCTGCAATGGGAGACTCCGCAATCCCGGAGTGCAGTTGACAATGTGCACTCGATCGCCGTATTTGTGAACAGAGGAAAAGGGGGAGTGTATAGCAATTCATTACACACTAAGGGACCGCTCCAACCTCCCTAAAAATGCAAGCCATACTATAGGGATTCATGCGTTAGACTGGCAATGGGGCAATTGAACACGGGCAGGGTGTGACATATGATTCACTCCGGCCCCAGGTGACATATGACCAATTCAGAGGAAACAGTTAAACGATATCTGTTCATTGAGACCCGCCGGTTTCATGGTATGCATGCGGAAAATCCATTGGGCCTCTTTTTGCAGAATCCTTTTGTCCCAATTGCCCCCCCTGGCAGATGGCCTAATCTGTTCAATCCCCTGGAATTTGATGACGTGGGTATCACCGCCATGTTTTTCCCAAACATGTCGGGCCACTGAAGTGTCCACATTGCGGCGAATGTCGCCTATATGATCCCTTATTCGTCTCCTGAATTCTCTAATTGTCTTGCCAATATACTGCAGTCCGCATACACATGAGATCAGGTACACGATGCCCCTAGTTTTGCAGTTGATGAAGGATCTATTTTCATATGTCCGACCAGTCGTGTGGCTATTGAAATTCTTGCTACAAGAAATCGATTCGCAAGCTCTGCAGGACCCACATCTAAATGTACCCTTAATGTTATGTGTAAGCCATGTGGTAGGGCGAATGGACAACATATGGCTATGGACTATACGATCCCTGATATTCCTACCCCTCCTATAGGTAACTGATGGTCTGTTGCCTACAAGGTCCCCTACATCTGGATCTGTCCTGAGGATCCCCCAGTAGGTCTGTAGGATCCTGATAACTTCCTGATTTGATGAATCGTACGTGCCTATAATGCGCATTTGGTCATCGGTCGTACGTATTTTGGGGTTTAGGAGTTCGCTCCTATTGCAATGAAAGGCATTGCGATAGGCCGATCCCAGGACATCATGGGGATAACCCCTCCGGCGAAATCTATTCTGTAGGTCAGAGGCAGCTAGTTTGAAGTCAGTCAAAGTGGAACAGTTCCTACGTACCCTTAGGTACTGACCTTTGGGTATGCCCTTTCTCAAAGGTGCGGGATGCCAGCTCTCCCATCGAAGGAGACTATTCGTTGCTGTCTCCTTCCTGAAGATGTTGGTTTGTATATACCCCTGTTCGGTTTTATATATATTGATATCCAAGAAGGTCATTTTACTCTCATGGATAACAGATGTAAAAAAGAGCCCCATTTCGTTAACATTAAGGATGTCCACAAATTCGCTGAACTCCTCTTTAGTTCCAGACCACAAAATCATGATGTCATCAATGAATCTTAGCCAGAGGATGATCATAGATGTCCATCGATCCATCTCCTCCCCAAATACAATCATTTTCTCCCACCAGCCCAGATATAAGTTGGCATAGGATGGTGCACAGGGGGTCCCCATCGCTACCCCCCTTAGTTGGTGGAAGAATTTGCCATCAAACAGGAAGAAGTTTTGCTCAAGAACAAAACGAAGGAGGCTGACCACGAACTCGTTATGGGCCTGAAAATGTGTTCCCCTTTCCTTCAAAAAGTCTTCTACAGCTCTGCATCCCATGGCATGGGGAATCGAGCTGTATAAGGCCTCCACATCCAGTGAAGCCAGATGTACACCAGGATCACATTTGATGCCCTCCAAGCGTCTAAGTACATCCATGGTGTCACGGACGTACGATGGGAGGGCCACTACAAATGGACTCAAGATCCGATCAATATAGAGACTAGCATTCTGAGTCAGGTTATCAACCCCAGAGACAATGGGGCGACCCTTGAGAGGAGATGTGCCCTTATGTACCTTGGGCAGGCTGTAAAAGGTGGCATA
Source organism: Rhinoderma darwinii (assembly GCF_050947455.1). Taxonomy (NCBI): domain Eukaryota; kingdom Metazoa; phylum Chordata; class Amphibia; order Anura; family Rhinodermatidae; genus Rhinoderma; species Rhinoderma darwinii. The sequence goes on along the minus strand of NW_027461846.1, from coordinate 194,668 downwards.
TTGTGGATGATCAGTCAGGATAAAGTGTTGTTCATTAATGCTCACCAGATTAAGCGATCGGCCTTGATTTACCAATCTCTTTAATTGGTTTGCAAAAGTTGGCATAGGATCACTTAATAGAATTCTATAGCATTCTGTGTCACTCAGAATGCGGTGGCACATATCACTATACTGATTGCGATCCATCACCACAATATTACCACCTTTGTCTGATGGTTTAATGACAATACTGTCATCCTGCTCAAGGGCCTGTAGGCCTGCCATCTCATCTCTGGAGGTATTAAATTTGATAGTCTTAGAAGAATCCAGTTTCCTGAGCTGGTCCACCACTACCTCCAGAAATACATCCATTGAGGTATTATCATTGATAGGGGCATTTCTGGTGGAGGGCTGCCTCAACTCTGTGAAGGGACCATCACCCACATTTCTCTGACCTTCTTCCAATAATTGATTAAGTATTCTGAAATGTGGCATATCCTCCTCAGAAATCCCCAGTTCAAGGCATTCACGCCTATCGTGGGTTTTGAAAAATTTCTTCCATTTCAATTTGCGCACGAATAGATTCAGATCCTTGACCCACGTAAAAAGGTCGAATCTATTCGTGGGCACAAATGATAAACCTTTCTTCAGAATGCTAGTCTCCTCGGTCGTTAGGGTACGTGATGAAAGGTTGATGATCTGCAAATCATCCTCATGATTCCCCGACACTACATCTCTCTCCTGTCTCTTAGTAGATATTCCGAAATGGGGTGGTTTCGTGATAAAAAACCATCCCTGTTGGGGCCCTTTCCTCTACCTCTGCCCCTTTGGAAACTACGTGATGGGTTCTTCCCAGTGTGTTGACTTCCCCTAGCTCTCCTACTGGGATTTCGTGCAGTATCGGAATCAGACAGATCTTGCTCTGAGGAGGACTGTTCGGTCTCAATCTCCAGCCCCCCCATATTTTTGACACTGTAGTCGAAGATTTTCCCGTCTTTAAAATCAGCGGTATCTCGGACATATTGGAAATGCTTTCTCTCCTTAATATGTCCGGTAAATTTTTCAATACCCTGTTGGAGTGCTACCTCTTTTCTCTCATAATCTGAATTATTTGAGAATCTCCTGACTGATTCAATGCCATCTTTTAATTCCGCTGTACTGCGTGCCAACAATATTCTTTCCTCCTCTAGTAGGATCCCCATGAACCTGAGGGACGAGTCAATGGACTCCTTCTCCCATTTGCGGAGGAGATCAGGAGACCTGACTCGTGCAGCAGGAATGAGGGCAATACGTAGGCCCCTCGGTACAATCTTATTTCTGAGATAGGTCTCAAGTGTCTGAATCTCCCACCACGACCTAATGTGGTCCTTATAGATCCTGGTGAGATGACTAAAGGAGGCGCTGATACTTAATTGTTGAGTCTGTGACACCAGTTCATTTTCAGAAAACACCTCCTGTGCGTCACTCATCCATTTAGCAACATTTATCTCACCAGTGAGAAAGCCTGCCATCCCCACTGTGAATTGTTCGATTGTAAAGTTTGACACTAAGCAACAATTGTTGCATTGATATATGACAATATCCGTTCACTTGATTGATTAATGGTATCACTGCCTATATGAACGATTAAAATTCGATTTTTATTGTAGAAAATCTTACTAAAATTGGGCTAAGTAGCCAAAGGTACTAAGAAGGCGTAAGCACGGTACACCAGACAGATGGAGGAGCGATAGAAAAACTGTTGTTAGCACCATTTGCTGCCAAACAACACTTCCCCCTGTCTGTATTATGATATAACACCTGGTCAATCCGTGCCACTAACACGTGTCCCTACGCGTTTCCTCACCGCTGATATTCACGGTGATTCATCAGGGGTCACACTGATGCGATAACAACACATCTATATTTGATTATGTGATATGGCCGGGAGACACCTATTGCGTGTCTCAGATCATTCACCCGGCTCGTGTACGACACTAGTCAGCTGGTCGAACACGAGCTGAGTGAGATGCCGGACATATGTAGTACTAACCCCTCCCTCCCTGGAGTGACGCGGCGGCCGGACAGCCAATCCCCGCGAGGCTGGGCGGCCAGAGCAGGGCCGGCCCCCGGGCGCTCGCTGTCACTGCAGGGGGGAGGAACAAGAGCGTCCCTAGTAACCAGGGATTACCAGGCGGCCGTAACCCACTGGCCTGGGATATTGCAGCTAGGAAGAGTAACCAGAGAAGAACACAGCGATCCTGAGCCCACACTGTGGCACATTCGATCACTGTGTGTGTCATCCTGCAATGGGAGACTCCGCAATCCCGGAGTGCAGTTGACAATGTGCACTCGATCGCCGTATTTGTGAACAGAGGAAAAGGGGGAGTGTATAGCAATTCATTACACACTAAGGGACCGCTCCAACCTCCCTAAAAATGCAAGCCATACTATAGGGATTCATGCGTTAGACTGGCAATGGGGCAATTGAACATGGGCAGGGTGTGACATATGATTCACTCCGGCCCCAGGTGACATATGACCAATTCAGAGGAAACAGTTAAACGATATCTGTTCATTGAGACCCGCCGGTTTCATGGTATGCATGCGGAAAATCCATTGGGCCTCTTTTTGCAGAATCCTTTTGTCCCAATTGCCCCCCCTGGCAGATGGCCTAATCTGTTCAATCCCCTGGAATTTGATGACGTGGGTATCACCGCCATGTTTTTCCCAAACATGTCGGGCCACTGAAGTGTCCACATTGCGGCGAATGTCGCCTATATGATCCCTTATTCGTCTCCTGAATTCTCTAATTGTCTTGCCAATATACTGCAGTCCGCATACACATGAGATCAGGTACACGATGCCCCTAGTTTTGCAGTTGATGAAGGATCTATTTTCATATGTCCGACCAGTCGTGTGGCTATTGAAATTCTTGCTACAAGAAATCGATTCGCAAGCTCTGCAGGACCCACATCTAAATGTACCCTTAATGTTATGTGTAAGCCATGTGGTAGGGCGAATGGACAACATATGGCTATGGACTATACGATCCCTGATATTCCTACCCCTCCTATAGGTAACTGATGGTCTGTTGCCTACAAGGTCCCCTACATCTGGATCTGTCCTGAGGATCCCCCAGTAGGTCTGTAGGATCCTGATAACTTTCTGATTTGATGAATCGTACGTGCCTATAATGCGCATTTGGTCATCGGTCGTACGTATTTTGGGGTTTAGGAGTTCGCTCCTATTGCAATGAAAGGCATTGCGATAGGCCGATCCCAGGACATCATGGGGATAACCCCTCCGGCGAAATCTATTCTGTAGGTCAGAGGCAGCTAGTTTGAAGTCAGTCAAAGTGGAACAGTTCCTACGTACCCTTAGGTACTGACCTTTGGGTATGCCCTTTCTCAAAGGTGCGGGATGCCAGCTCTCCCATCGAAGGAGACTATTCGTTGCTGTCTCCTTCCTGAAGATGTTGGTTTGTATATACCCCTGTTCGGTTTTATATATATTGATATCCAAGAAGGTCATTTTACTCTCATGGATAACAGATGTAAAAAAGAGCCCCATTTCGTTAACATTAAGGATGTCCACAAATTCGCTGAACTCCTCTTTAGTTCCAGACCACAAAATCATGATGTCATCAATAAATCTTAGCCAGAGGATGATCATAGATGTCCATCGATCCATCTCCTCCCCAAATACAATCATTTTCTCCCACCAGCCCAGATATAAGTTGGCATAGGATGGTGCACAGGGGGTCCCCATCGCTACCCCCCTTAGTTGGTGGAAGAATTTGCCATCAAACAGGAAGAAGTTTTGCTCAAGAACAAAACAAAGGAGGCTGACCACGAACTCGTTATGGGCCTGAAAATGTGTTCCCCTTTCCTTCAAAAAGTCTTCTACAGCTCTGCATCCCATGGCATGGGGAATCGAGCTGTATAAGGCCTCCACATCCAGTGAAGCCAGATGTACACCAGGATCACATTTGATGCCCTCCAAGCGTCTAAGTACATCCATGGTGTCACGGACGTACGATGGGAGGGCCACTACAAATGGACTCAAGATCCGATCAATATAGAGACTAGCATTCTGAGTCAGGTTATCAACCCCAGAGACAATGGGGCGACCCTTGAGAGGAGATGTGCCCTTATGTACCTTGGGCAGGCTGTAAAAGGTGGCATATTGTGGATGATCAGTCAGGATAAAGCGTTGTTCATTAATGCTCACCAGATTAAGCGATCAGCCTTGATTTACCAATCTCTTTAATTGGTTTGCAAAAGTTGGCATAGGATCACTTAATAGAATTCTATAGCATGCTGTGTCACTCAGAATGCGGTGGCACATATCACTATACTGATTGCGATCCATCACCACAATATTACCACCTTTGTCTGATGGTTTAATGACAATACTGTCATCCTGCTCAAGGGCCTGTAGGCCTGCCATCTCATCTCTGGAGGTATTAAATTTGATAGTCTTAGAAGAATCCAGTTTCCTGAGCTGGTCCACCACTACCTCCAGAAATACATCCATTGAGGTATTATCATTGATAGGGGCATTTCTGGTGGAGGGCTGCCTCAACTCTGTGAAGGGACCATCACCCACATTTCTCTGACCTTCTTCCAATAATTGATTAAGTATTCTGAAATATGGCATATCCTCCTCAGAAATCCCCAGTTCAAGGCATTCACGCCTATCGTGGGTTTTGAAAAATTTCTTCCATTTCAATTTGCGCACGAATAGATTCAGAGCCTTGACCCACGTAAAAAGGTCGAATCTATTCGTGGGCACAAATGATAAACCTTTCTTCAGAATGCTAGTCTCCTCGGTCGTTAGGGTACGTGATGAAAGGTTGATGATCTGCAAATCATCCTCATGATTCCCCGACACTACATCTCTCTCCTGTCTCTTAGTAGATATTCCGAAATGGGGTGGTTTCGTGATAAAAAACCATCCCTGTTGGGGCCCTTTCCTCTACCTCTGCCCCTTTGGAAACTACGTGATGGGTTCTTCCCAGTGTGTTGACTTCCCCTAGCTCTCCTACTGGGATTTCGTGCAGTATCGGAATCAGACAGATCTTGCTCTGAGGAGGACTGTTCGGTCTCAATCTCCAGCCCCCCCATATTTTTGACACTGTAGTCGAAGATTTTCCCGTCTTTAAAATCAGCGGTATCTCGGACATATTGGAAATGCTTTCTCTCCTTAATATGTCCGGTAAATTTTTCAATACCCTGTTGGAGTGCTACCTCTTTTCTCTCATAATCTGAATTATTTGAGAATCTCCTGACTGATTCAATGCCATCTTTTAATTCCGCTGTACTGCGTGCCAACAATATTCTTTCCTCCTCTAGTAGGATCCCCATGAACCTGAGGGACGAGTCAATGGACTCCTTCTCCCATTTGCGGAGGAGATCAGGAGACCTGACTCGTGCAGCAGGAATGAGGGCAATACGTAGGCCCCTCGGTACAATCTTATTTCTGAGATAGGTCTCAAGTGTCTGAATCTCCCACCACGACCTAATGTGGTCCTTATAGATCCTGGTGAGATGACTAAAGGAGGCGCTGATACTTAATTGTTGAGTCTGTGACACCAGTTCATTTTCAGAAAACACCTCCTGTGCGTCACTCATCCATTTAGCAACATTTATCTCACCAGTGAGAAAGCCTGCCATCCCCACTGTGAATTGTTCGATTGTAAAGTTTGACACTAAGCAACAATTGTTGCATTGATATATGACAATATCCGTTCACTTGATTGATTAATGGTATCACTGCCTATATGAACGATTAAAATTCGATTTTTATTGTAGAAAATCTTACTAAAATTGGGCTAAGTAGCCAAAGGTACTAAGAAGGCGTAAGCACGGTACACCAGACAGATGGAGGAGCGATAGAAAAACTGTTGTTAACACCATTTGCTGCCAAACAACACTTCCCCCTGTCTGTATTATGATATAACACCTGGTCAATCCGTGCCACTAACACGTGTCCCTACGCGTTTCCTCACCGCTGATATTCACGGTGATTCATCAGGGGTCACACTGATGCGATAACAACACATCTATATTTGATTATGTGATATGGCCGGGAGACACCTATTGCGTGTCTCAGATCATTCACCCGGCTCGTGTACGACACTAGTCAGCTGGTCGAACACGAGCCGAGTGAGATGCCGGACATATGTAGTACTAACCCCTCCCTCCCTGGAGTGACGCGGCGGCCGGGCAGCCAATCCCCGCGAGGCTGGGCGGCCAGAGCAGGGCCGGCCCCCGGGCGCTCGCTGTCACTGCAGGGGGGAGGAACAAGAGCGTCCCTAGTAACCAGGGATTACCAGGCGGCCGTAACCCACTGGCCTGGGATATTGCAGCTAGGAAGAGTAACCAGAGAAGAACACAGCGATCCTGAGCCCACACTGTGGCACATTCGATCACTGTGTGTGTCATCCTGCAATGGGAGACTCCGCAATCCCGGAGTGCAGTTGACAATGTGCACTCGATCGCCGTATTTGTGAACAGAGGAAAAGGGGGAGTGTATAGCAATTCATTACACACTAAGGGACCGCTCCAACCTCCCTAAAAATGCAAGCCATACTATAGGGATTCATGCGTTAGACTGGCAATGGGGCAATTGAACATGGGCAGGGTGTGACATATGATTCACTCCGGCCCCAGGTGACATATGACCAATTCAGAGGAAACAGTTAAACGATATCTGTTCATTGAGACCCGCCGGTTTCATGGTATGCATGCGGAAAATCCATTGGGCCTCTTTTTGCAGAATCCTTTTGTCCCAATTGCCCCCCCTGGCAGATGGCCTAATCTGTTCAATCCCCTGGAATTTGATGACGTGGGTATCACCGCCATGTTTTTCCCAAACATGTCGGGCCACTGAAGTGTCCACATTGCGGCGAATGTCGCCTATATGATCCCTTATTCGTCTCCTGAATTCTCTAATTGTCTTGCCAATATACTGCAGTCCGCATACACATGAGATCAGGTACACGATGCCCCTAGTTTTGCAGTTGATGAAGGATCTATTTTCATATGTCCGACCAGTCGTGTGGCTATTGAAATTCTTGCTACAAGAAATCGATTCGCAAGCTCTGCAGGACACACATCTAAATGTACCCTTAATGTTATGTGTAAGCCATGTGGTAGGGCGAATGGACAACATATGGCTATGGACTATACGATCCCTGATATTCCTACCCCTCCTATAGGTAACTGATGGTCTGTTGCCTACAAGGTCCCCTACATCTGGATCTGTCCTGAGGATCCCCCAGTAGGTCTGTAGGATCCTGATAACTTCCTGATTTGATGAATCGTACGTGCCTATAATGCGCATTTGGTCATCGGTCGTACGTATTTTGGGGTTTAGGAGTTCGCTCCTATTGCAATGAAAGGCATTGCGATAGGCCGATCCCAGGACATCATGGGGATAACCCCTCCGGCGAAATCTATTCTGTAGGTCAGAGGCAGCTAGTTTGAAGTCAGTCAAAGTGGAACAGTTCCTACGTACCCTTAGGTACTGACCTTTGGGTATGCCCTTTCTCAAAGGTGCGGGATGCCAGCTCTCCCATCGAAGGAGACTATTCGTTGCTGTCTCCTTCCTGAAGATGTTGGTTTGTATATACCCCTGTTCGGTTTTATATATATTGATATCCAAGAAGGTCATTTTACTCTCATGGATAACAGATGTAAAAAAGAGCCCCATTTCGTTAACATTAAGGATGTCCACAAATTCGCTGAACTCCTCTTTAGTTCCAGACCACAAAATCATGATGTCATCAATAAATCTTAGCCAGAGGATGATCATAGATGTCCATCGATCCATCTCCTCCCCAAATACAATCATTTTCTCCCACCAGCCCAGATATAAGTTGGCATAGGATGGTGCACAGGGGGTCCCCATCGCTACCCCCCTTAGTTGGTGGAAGAATTTGCCATCAAACAGGAAGAAGTTTTGCTCAAGAACAAAACGAAGGAGGCTGACCACGAACTCGTTATGGGCCTGAAAATGTGTTCCCCTTTCCTTCAAAAAGTCTTCTACAGCTCTGCATCCCATGGCATGGGGAATCGAGCTGTATAAGGCCTCCACATCCAGTGAAGCCAGATGTACACCAGGATCACATTTGATGCCCTCCAAGCGTCTAAGTACATCCATGGTGTCACGGACGTACGATGGGAGTGCCACTACAAATGGACTCAAGATCCGATCAATATAGAGACTAGCATTCTGAGTCAGGTTATCAACCCCAGAGACAATGGGGCGACCCTTGAGAGGAGATGTGCCCTTATGTACCTTGGGCAGGCTGTAAAAGGTGGCATATTGTGGATGATCAGTCAGGATAAAGCGTTGTTCATTAATGCTCACCAGATTAAGCGATCGGCCTTGATTTACCAATCTCTTTAATTGGTTTGCAAAAGTTGGCATAGGATCACTTAATAGAATTCTATAGCATGCTGTGTCACTCAGAATGCGGTGGCACATATCACTATACTGATTGCGATCCATCACCACAATATTACCACCTTTGTCTGATGGTTTAATGACAATACTGTCATCCTGCTCAAGGGCCTGTAGGCCTGCCATCTCATCTCTGGAGGTATTAAATTTGATAGTCTTAGAAGAATCCAGTTTCCTGAGCTGGTCCACCACTACCTCCAGAAATACATTCATTGAGGTATTATCATTGATAGGGGCATTTCTGGTGGAGGGCTGCCTCAACTCTGTGAAGGGACCATCACCCACATTTCTCTGACCTTCTTCCAATAATTGATTAAGTATTCTGAAATGTGGCATATCCTCCTCAGAAATCCCCAGTTCAAGGCATTCACGCCTATCGTGGGTTTTGAAAAATTTCTTCCATTTCAATTTGCGCACGAATAGATTCAGATCCTTGACCCACGTAAAAAGGTCGAATCTATTCGTGGGCACAAATGATAAACCTTTCTTCAGAATGCTAGTCTCCTCGGTCGTTAGGGTACGTGATGAAAGGTTGATGATCTGCAAATCATCCTCATGATTCCCCGACACTACATCTCTCTCCTGTCTCTTAGTAGATATTCCGAAATGGGGTGGTTTCGTGATAAAAAACCATCCCTGTTGGGGCCCTTTCCTCTACCTCTGCCCCTTTGGAAACTACGTGATGGGTTCTTCCCAGTGTGTTGACTTCCCCTAGCTCTCCTACTGGGATTTCGTGCAGTATCGGAATCAGACAGATCTTGCTCTGAGGAGGACTGTTCGGTCTCAATCTCCAGCCCCCCCATATTTTTGACACTGTAGTCGAAGATTTTCCCGTCTTTAAAATCAGCGGTATCTCGGACATATTGGAAATGCTTTCTCTCCTTAATATGTCCGGTAAATTTTTCAATACCCTGTTGGAGTGCTACCTCTTTTCTCTCATAATCTGAATTATTTGAGAATCTCCTGACTGATTCAATGCCATCTTTTAATTCCGCTGTACTGCGTGCCAACAATATTCTTTCCTCCTCTAGTAGGATCCCCATGAACCTGAGGGATGAGTCAATGGACTCCTTCTCCCATTTGCGAAGGAGATCAGGAGACCTGACTCGTGCAGCAGGAATGAGGGCAATACGTAGGCCCCTCGGTACAATCTTATTTCTGAGATAGGTCTCAAGTGTCTGAATCTCCCACCACGACCTAATGTGGTCCTTATAGATCCTGGTGAGATGACTAAAGGAGGCGCTGATACTTAATTGTTGAGTCTGTGACACCAGTTCATTTTCAGAAAACACCTCCTGTGCGTCACTCATCCATTTAGCAACATTTATCTCACCAGTGAGAAAGCCTGCCATCCCCACTGTGAATTGTTCGATTGTAAAGTTTGACACTAAGCAACAATTGTTGCATTGATATATGACAATATCCGTTCACTTGATTGATTAATGGTATCACTGCCTATATGAACGATTAAAATTCGATTTTTATTGTAGAAAATCTTACTAAAATTGGGCTAAGTAGCCAAAGGTACTAAGAAGGCGTAAGCACGGTACACCAGACAGATGGAGGAGCGATAGAAAAACTGTTGTTAGCACCATTTGCTGCCAAACAACACTTCCCCCTGTCTGTATTATGATATAACACCTGGTCAATCCGTGCCACTAACACGTGTCCCTACGCGTTTCCTCACCGCTGATATTCACGGTGATTCATCAGGGGTCACACTGATGCGATAACAACACATCTATATTTGATTATGTGATATGGCCGGGAGACACCTATTGCGTGTCTCAGATCATTCACCCGGCTCGTGTACGACACTAGTCAGCTGGTCGAACACGAGCCGAGTGAGATGCCGGACATATGTAGTACTAACCCCTCCCTCCCTGGAGTGACGCGGCGGCCGGGCAGCCAATCCCCGCGAGGCTGGGCGGTCAGAGCAGGGCCGGCCCCCGGGCGCTCGCTGTCACTGCAGGGGGGAGGAACAAGAGCGTCCCTAGTAACCAGGGATTACCAGGCGGCCGTAACCCACTGGCCTGGGATATTGCAGCTAGGAAGAGTAACCAGAGAAGAACACAGCGATCCTGAGCCCACACTGTGGCACATTCGATCACTGTGTGTGTCATCCTGCAATGGGAGACTCCGCAATCCCGGAGTGCAGTTGACAATGTGCACTCGATCGCCGTATTTGTGAACAGAGGAAAAGGGGGAGTGTATAGCAATTCATTACACACTAAGGGACCGCTCCAACCTCCCTAAAAATGCAAGCCATACTATAGGGATTCATGCGTTAGACTGGCAATGGGGCAATTGAACATGGGCAGGGTGTGACATATGATTCACTCCGGCCCCAGGTGACATATGACCAATTCAGAGGAAACAGTTAAACGATATCTGTTCATTGAGACCCGCCGGTTTCATGGTATGCATGCGGAAAATCCATTGGGCCTCTTTTTGCAGAATCCTTTTGTCCCAATTGCCCCCCCTGGCAGATGGCCTAATCTGTTCAATCCCCTGGAATTTGATGACGTGGGTATCACCGCCATGTTTTTCCCAAACATGTCGGGCCACTGAAGTGTCCACATTGCGGCGAATGTCGCCTATATGATCCCTTATTCGTCTCCTGAATTCTCTAATTGTCTTGCCAATATACTGCAGTCCGCATACACATGAGATCAGGTACACGATGCCCCTAGTTTTGCAGTTGATGAAGGATCTATTTTCATATGTCCGACCAGTCGTGTGGCTATTGAAATTCTTGCTACAAGAAATCGATTCGCAAGCTCTGCAGGACCCACATCTAAATGTACCCTTAATGTTATGTGTAAGCCATGTGGTAGGGCGAATGGACAACATATGGCTATGGACTATACGATCCCTGATATTCCTACCCCTCCTATAGGTAACTGATGGTCTGTTGCCTACAAGGTCCCCTACATCTGGATCTGTCCTGAGGATCCCCCAGTAGGTCTGTAGGATCCTGATAACTTCCTGATTTGATGAATCGTACGTGCCTATAATGCGCATTTGGTCATCGGTCGTACGTATTTTGGGGTTTAGGAGTTCGCTCCTATTGCAATGAAAGGCATTGCGATAGGCCGATCCCAGGACATCATGGGGATAACCCCTCCGGCGAAATCTATTCTGTAGGTCAGAGGCAGCTAGTTTGAAGTCAGTCAAAGTGGAACAGTTCCTACGTACCCTTAGGTACTGACCTTTGGGTATGCCCTTTCTCAAAGGTGCGGGATGCCAGCTCTCCCATCGAAGGAGACTATTCGTTGCTGTCTCCTTCCTGAAGATGTTGGTTTGTATATACCCCTGTTCGGTTTTATATATATTGATATCCAAGAAGGTCATTTTACTCTCATGGATAACAGATGTAAAAAAGAGCCCCATTTCGTTAACATTAAGGATGTCCACAAATTCGCTGAACTCCTCTTTAGTTCCAGACCACAAAATCATGATGTCATCAATAAATCTTAGCCAGAGGATGATCATAGATGTCCATCGATCCATCTCCTCCCCAAATACAATCATTTTCTCCCACCAGCCCAGATATAAGTTGGCATAGGATGGTGCACAGGGGGTCCCCATCGCTACCCCCCTTAGTTGGTGGAAGAATTTGCCATCAAACAGGAAGAAGTTTTGCTCAAGAACAAAACGAAGGAGGCTGACCACGAACTCGTTATGGGCCTGAAAATGTGTTCCCCTTTCCTTCAAAAAGTCTTCTACAGCTCTGCATCCCATGGCATGGGGAATCGAGCTGTATAAGGCCTCCACATCCAGTGAAGCCAGATGTACACCAGGATCACATTTGATGCCCTCCAAGCGTCTAAGTACATCCATGGTGTCACGGACGTACGATGGGAGTGCCACTACAAATGGACTCAAGATCCGATCAATATAGAGACTAGCATTCTGAGTCAGGTTATCAACCCCAGAGACAATGGGGCGACCCTTGAGAGGAGATGTGCCCTTATGTACCTTGGGCAGGCTGTAAAAGGTGGCATATTGTGGATGATCAGTCAGGATAAAGCGTTGTTCATTAATGCTCACCAGATTAAGCGATCGGCCTTGATTTACCAATCTCTTTAATTGGTTTGCAAAAGTTGGCATAGGATCACTTAATAGAATTCTATAGCATGCTGTGTCACTCAGAATGCGGTGGCACATATCACTATACTGATTGCGATCCATCACCACAATATTACCACCTTTGTCTGATGGTTTAATGACAATACTGTCATCCTGCTCAAGGGCCTGTAGGCCTGCCATCTCATCTCTGGAGGTATTAAATTTGATAGTCTTAGAAGAATCCAGTTTCCTGAGCTGGTCCACCACTACCTCCAGAAATACATCCATTGAGGTATTATCATTGATAGGGGCATTTCTGGTGGAGGGCTGCCTCAACTCTGTGAAGGGACCATCACCCACATTTCTCTGACCTTCTTCCAATAATTGATTAAGTATTCTGAAATGTGGCATATCCTCCTCAGAAATCCCCAGTTCAAGGCATTCACGCCTATCGTGGGTTTTGAAAAATTTCTTCCATTTCAATTTGCGCACGAATAGATTCAGATCCTTGACCCACGTAAAAAGGTCGAATCTATTCGTGGGCACAAATGATAAACCTTTCTTCAGAATGCTAGTCTCCTCGGTCGTTAGGGTACGTGATGAAAGGTTGATGATCTGCAAATCATCCTCATGATTCCCCGACACTACATCTCTCTCCTGTCTCTTAGTAGATATTCCGAAATGGGGTGGTTTCGTGATAAAAAACCATCCCTGTTGGGGCCCTTTCCTCTACCTCTGCCCCTTTGGAAACTACGTGATGGGTTCTTCCCAGTGTGTTGACTTCCCCTAGCTCTCCTACTGGGATTTCGTGCAGTATCGGAATCAGACAGATCTTGCTCTGAGGAGGACTGTTCGGTCTCAATCTCCAGCCCCCCCATATTTTTGACACTGTAGTCGAAGATTTTCCCGTCTTTAAAATCAGCGGTATCTCGGACATATTGGAAATGCTTTCTCTCCTTAATATGTCCGGTAAATTTTTCAATACCCTGTTGGAGTGCTACCTCTTTTCTCTCATAATCTGAATTATTTGAGAATCTCCTGACTGATTCAATGCCATCTTTTAATTCCGCTGTACTGCGTGCCAACAATATTCTTTCCTCCTCTAGTAGGATCCCCATGAACCTGAGGGACGAGTCAATGGACTCCTTCTCCCATTTGCGGAGGAGATCAGGAGACCTGACTCGTGCAGCAGGAATGAGGGCAATACGTAGGCCCCTCGGTACAATCTTATTTCTGAGATAGGTCTCAAGTGTCTGAATCTCCCACCACGACCTAATGTGGTCCTTATAGATCCTGGTGAGATGACTAAAGGAGGCGCTGATACTTAATTGTTGAGTCTGTGACACCAGTTCATTTTCAGAAAACACCTCCTGTGCGTCACTCATCCATTTAGCAACATTTATCTCACCAGTGAGAAAGCCTGCCATCCCCACTGTGAATTGTTCGATTGTAAAGTTTGACACTAAGCAACAATTGTTGCATTGATATATGACAATATCCGTTCACTTGATTGATTAATGGTATCACTGCCTATATGAACGATTAAAATTCGATTTTTATTGTAGAAAATCTTACTAAAATTGGGCTAAGTAGCCAAAGGTACTAAGAAGGCGTAAGCACGGTACACCAGACAGATGGAGGAGCGATAGAAAAACTGTTGTTAGCACCATTTGCTGCCAAACAACACTTCCCCCTGTCTGTATTATGATATAACACCTGGTCAATCCGTGCCACTAACACGTGTCCCTACGCGTTTCCTCACCGCTGATATTCACGGTGATTCATCAGGGGTCACACTGATGCGATAACAACACATCTATATTTGATTATGTGATATGGCCGGGAGACACCTATTGCGTGTCTCAGATCATTCACCCGGCTCGTGTACGACACTAGTCAGCTGGTCGAACACGAGCCGAGTGAGATGCCGGACATATGTAGTACTAACCCCTCCCTCCCTGGAGTGACGCGGCGGCCGGGCAGCCAATCCCCGCGAGGCTGGGCGGCCAGAGCAGGGCCGGCCCCCGGGCGCTCGCTGTCACTGCAGGGGGGAGGAACAAGAGCGTCCCTAGTAACCAGGGATTACCAGGCGGCCGTAACCCACTGGCCTGGGATATTGCAGCTAGGAAGAGTAACCAGAGAAGAACACAGCGATCCTGAGCCCACACTGTGGCACATTCGATCACTGTGTGTGTCATCCTGCAATGGGAGACTCCGCAATCCCGGAGTGCAGTTGACAATGTGCACTCGATCGCCGTATTTGTGAACAGAGGAAAAGGGGGAGTGTATAGCAATTCATTACACACTAAGGGACCGCTCCAACCTCCCTAAAAATGCAAGCCATACTATAGGGATTCATGCGTTAGACTGGCAATGGGGCAATTGAACATGGGCAGGGTGTGACATATGATTCACTCCGGCCCCAGGTGACATATGACCAATTCAGAGGAAACAGTTAAACGATATCTGTTCATTGAGACCCGCCGGTTTCATGGTATGCATGCGGAAAATCCATTGGGCCTCTTTTTGCAGAATCCTTTTGTCCCAATTGCCCCCCCTGGCAGATGGCCTAATCTGTTCAATCCCCTGGAATTTGATGACGTGGGTATCACCGCCATGTTTTTCCCAAACATGTCGGGCCACTGAAGTGTCCACATTGCGGCGAATGTCGCCTATATGATCCCTTATTCGTCTCCTGAATTCTCTAATTGTCTTGCCAATATACTGCAGTCCGCATACACATGAGATCAGGTACACGATGCCCCTAGTTTTGCAGTTGATGAAGGATCTATTTTCATATGTCCGACCAGTCGTGTGGCTATTGAAATTCTTGCTACAAGAAATCGATTCGCAAGCTCTGCAGGACCCACATCTCAATGTACCCTTAATGTTATGTGTAAGCCATGTGGTAGGGCGAATGGACAACATATGGCTATGGACTATACGATCCCTGATATTCCTACCCCTCCTATAGGTAACTGATGGTCTGTTGCCTACAAGGTCCCCTACATCTGGATCTGTCCTGAGGATCCCCCAGTAGGTCTGTAGGATCCTGATAACTTCCTGATTTGATGAATCGTACGTGCCTATAATGCGCATTTGGTCATCGGTCGTACGTATTTTGGGGTTTAGGAGTTCGCTCCTATTGCAATGAAAGGCATTGCGATAGGCCGATCCCAGGACATCATGGGGATAACCCCTCCGGCGAAATCTATTCTGTAGGTCAGAGGCAGCTAGTTTGAAGTCAGTCAAAGTGGAACAGTTCCTACGTACCCTTAGGTACTGACCTTTGGGTATGCCCTTTCTCAAAGGTGCGGGATGCCAGCTCTCCCATCGAAGGAGACTATTCGTTGCTGTCTCCTTCCTGAAGATGTTGGTTTGTATATACCCCTGTTCGGTTTTATATATATTGATATCCAAGAAGGTCATTTTACTCTCATGGATAACAGATGTAAAAAAGAGCCCCATTTCGTTAACATTAAGGATGTCCACAAATTCGCTGAACTCCTCTTTAGTTCCAGACCACAAAATCATGATGTCATCAATAAATCTTAGCCAGAGGATGATCATAGATGTCCATCGATCCATCTCCTCCCCAAATACAATCATTTTCTCCCACCAGCCCAGATATAAGTTGGCATAGGATGGTGCACAGGGGGTCCCCATCGCTACCCCCCTTAGTTGGTGGAAGAATTTGCCATCAAACAGGAAGAAGTTTTGCTCAAGAACAAAACGAAGGAGGCTGACCACGAACTCGTTATGGGCCTGAAAATGTGTTCCCCTTTCCTTCAAAAAGTCTTCTACAGCTCTGCATCCCATGGCATGGGGAATCGAGCTGTATAAGGCCTCCACATCCAGTGAAGCCAGATGTACACCAGGATCACATTTGATGCCCTCCAAGCGTCTAAGTACATCCATGGTGTCACGGACGTACGATGGGAGGGCCACTACAAATGGACTCAAGATCCGATCAATATAGAGACTAGCATTCTGAGTCAGGTTATCAACCCCAGAGACAATGGGGCGACCCTTGAGAGGAGATGTGCCCTTATGTACCTTGGGCAGGCTGTAAAAGGTGGCATATTGTGGATGATCAGTCAGGATAAAGCGTTGTTCATTAATGCTCACCAGATTAAGCGATCGGCCTTGATTTACCAATCTCTTTAATTGGTTTGCAAAAGTTGGCATAGGATCACTTAATAGAATTCTATAGCATGCTGTGTCACTCAGAATGCGGTGGCACATATCACTATACTGATTGCGATCCATCACCACAATATTACCACCTTTGTCTGATGGTTTAATGACAATACTGTCATCCTGCTCAAGGGCCTGTAGGCCTGCCATCTCATCTCTGGAGGTATTAAATTTGATAGTCTTAGAAGAATCCAGTTTCCTGAGCTGGTCCACCACTACCTCCAGAAATACATCCATTGAGGTATTATCATTGATAGGGGCATTTCTGGTGGAGGGCTGCCTCAACTCTGTGAAGGGACCATCACCCACATTTCTCTGACCTTCTTCCAATAATTGATTAAGTATTCTGAAATGTGGCATATCCTCCTCAGAAATCCCCAGTTCAAGGCATTCACGCCTATCGTGGGTTTTGAAAAATGTCTTCCATTTCAATTTGCGCACGAATAGATTCAGATCCTTGACCCACGTAAAAAGGTCGAATCTATTCGTGGGCACAAATGATAAACCTTTCTTCAGAATGCTAGTCTCCTCGGTCGTTAGGGTACGTGATGAAAGGTTGATGATCTGCAAATCATCCTCATGATTCCCCGACACTACATCTCTCTCCTGTCTCTTAGTAGATATTCCGAAATGGGGTGGTTTCGTGATAAAAAACCATCCCTGTTGGGGCCCTTTCCTCTACCTCTGCCCCTTTGGAAACTACGTGATGGGTTCTTCCCAGTGTGTTGACTTCCCCTAGCTCTCCTACTGGGATTTCGTGCAGTATCGGAATCAGACAGATCTTGCTCTGAGGAGGACTGTTCGGTCTCAATCTCCAGCCCCCCCATATTTTTGACACTGTAGTCGAAGATTTTCCCGTCTTTAAAATCAGCGGTATCTCGGACATATTGGAAATGCTTTCTCTCCTTAATATGTCCGGTAAATTTTTCAATACCCTGTTGGAGTGCTACCTCTTTTCTCTCATAATCTGAATTATTTGAGAATCTCCTGACTGATTCAATGCCATCTTTTAATTCCGCTGTACTGCGTGCCAACAATATTCTTTCCTCCTCTAGTAGGATCCCCATGAACCTGAGGGACGAGTCAATGGACTCCTTCTCCCATTTGCGGAGGAGATCAGGAGACCTGACTCGTGCAGCAGGAATGAGGGCAATACGTAGGCCCCTCGGTACAATCTTATTTCTGAGATAGGTCTCAAGTGTCTGAATCTCCCACCACGACCTAATGTGGTCCTTATAGATCCTGGTGAGATGACTAAAGGAGGCGCTGATACTTAATTGTTGAGTCTGTGACACCAGTTCATTTTCAGAAAACACCTCCTGTGCGTCACTCATCCATTTAGCAACATTTATCTCACCAGTGAGAAAGCCTGCCATCCCCACTGTGAATTGTTCGATTGTAAAGTTTGACACTAAGCAACAATTGTTGCATTGATATATGACAATATCCGTTCACTTGATTGATTAATGGTATCACTGCCTATATGAACGATTAAAATTCGATTTTTATTGTAGAAAATCTTACTAAAATTGGGCTAAGTAGCCAAAGGTACTAAGAAGGCGTAAGCACGGTACACCAGACAGATGGAGGAGCGATAGAAAAACTGTTGTTAGCACCATTTGCTGCCAAACAACACTTCCCCCTGTCTGTATTATGATATAACACCTGGTCAATCCGTGCCACTAACACGTGTCCCTACGCGTTTCCTCACCGCTGATATTCACGGTGATTCATCAGGGGTCACACTGATGCGATAACAACACATCTATATTTGATTATGTGATATGGCCGGGAGACACCTATTGCGTGTCTCAGATCATTCACCCGGCTCGTGTACGACACTAGTCAGCTGGTCGAACACGAGCCGAGTGAGATGCCGGACATATGTAGTACTAACCCCTCCCTCCCTGGAGTGACGCGGCGGCCGGGCAGCCAATCCCCGCGAGGCTGGGCGGCCAGAGCAGGGCCGGCCCCCGGGCGCTCGCTGTCACTGCAGGGGGGAGGAACAAGAGCGTCCCTAGTAACCAGGGATTACCAGGCGGCCGTAACCCACTGGCCTGGGATATTGCAGCTAGGAAGAGTAACCAGAGAAGAACACAGCGATCCTGAGCCCACACTGTGGCACATTCGATCACTGTGTGTGTCATCCTGCAATGGGAGACTCCGCAATCCCGGAGTGCAGTTGACAATGTGCACTCGATCGCCGTATTTGTGAACAGAGGAAAAGGGGGAGTGTATAGCAATTCATTACACACTAAGGGACCGCTCCAACCTCCCTAAAAATGCAAGCCATACTATAGGGATTCATGCGTTAGACTGGCAATGGGGCAATTGAACATGGGCAGGGTGTGACATATGATTCACTCCGGCCCCAGGTGACATATGACCAATTCAGAGGAAACAGTTAAACGATATCTGTTCATTGAGACCCGCCGGTTTCATGGTATGCATGCGGAAAATCCATTGGGCCTCTTTTTGCAGAATCCTTTTGTCCCAATTGCCCCCCCTGGCAGATGGCCTAATCTGTTCAATCCCCTGGAATTTGATGACGTGGGTATCACCGCCATGTTTTTCCCAAACATGTCGGCCCACTGAAGTGTCCACATTGCGGCGAATGTCGCCTATATGATCCCTTATTCGTCTCCTGAATTCTCTAATTGTCTTGCCAATATACTGCAGTCCGCATACACATGAGATCAGGTACACGATGCCCCTAGTTTTGCAGTTGATGAAGGATCTATTTTCATATGTCCGACCAGTCGTGTGGCTATTGAAATTCTTGCTACAAGAAATCGATTCGCAAGCTCTGCAGGACCCACATCTAAATGTACCCTTAATGTTATGTGTAAGCCATGTGGTAGGGCGAATGGACAACATATGGCTATGGACTATACGATCCCTGATATTCCTACCCCTCCTATAGGTAACTGATGGTCTGTTGCCTACAAGGTCCCCTACATCTGGATCTGTCCTGAGGATCCCCCAGTAGGTCTGTAGGATCCTGATAACTTCCTGATTTGATGAATCGTACGTGCCTATAATGCGCATTTGGTCATCGGTCGTACGTATTTTGGGGTTTAGGAGTTCGCTCCTATTGCAATGAAAGGCATTGCGATAGGCCGATCCCAGGACATCATGGGGATAACCCCTCCGGCGAAATCTATTCTGTAGGTCAGAGGCAGCTAGTTTGAAGTCAGTCAAAGTGGAACAGTTCCTACGTACCCTTAGGTACTGACCTTTGGGTATGCCCTTTCTCAAAGGTGCGGGATGCCAGCTCTCCCATCGAAGGAGACTATTCGTTGCTGTCTCCTTCCTGAAGATGTTGGTTTGTATATACCCCTGTTCGGTTTTATATATATTGATATCCAAGAAGGTCATTTTACTCTCATGGATAACAGATGTAAAAAAGAGCCCCATTTCGTTAACATTAAGGATGTCCACAAATTCGCTGAACTCCTCTTTAGTTCCAGACCACAAAATCATGATGTCATCAATAAATCTTAGCCAGAGGATGATCATAGATGTCCATCGATCCATCTCCTCCCCAAATACAATCATTTTCTCCCACCAGCCCAGATATAAGTTGGCATAGGATGGTGCACAGGGGGTCCCCATCGCTACCCCCCTTAGTTGGTGGAAGAATTTGCCATCAAACAGGAAGAAGTTTTGCTCAAGAACAAAACGAAGGAGGCTGACCACGAACTCGTTATGGGCCTGAAAATGTGTTCCCCTTTCCTTCAAAAAGTCTTCTACAGCTCTGCATCCCATGGCATGGGGAATCGAGCTGTATAAGGCCTCCACATCCAGTGAAGCCAGATGTACACCAGGATCACATTTGATGCCCTCCAAGCGTCTAAGTACATCCATGGTGTCACGGACGTACGATGGGAGGGCCACTACAAATGGACTCAAGATCCGATCAATATAGAGACTAGCATTCTGAGTCAGGTTATCAACCCCAGAGACAATGGGGCGACCCTTGAGAGGAGATGTGCCCTTATGTACCTTGGGCAGGCTGTAAAAGGTGGCATATTGTTGATGATCAGTCAGGATAAAGCGTTGTTCATTAATGCTCACCAGATTAAGCGATCGGCCTTGATTTACCAATCTCTTTAATTGGTTTGCAAAAGTTGGCATAGGATCACTTAATAGAATTCTATAGCATGCTGTGTCACTCAGAATGCGGTGGCACATATCACTATACTGATTGCGATCCATCACCACAATATTACCACCTTTGTCTGATGGTTTAATGACAATACTGTCATCCTGCTCAAGGGCCTGTAGGCCTGCCATCTCATCTCTGGAGGTATTAAATTTGATAGTCTTAGAAGAATCCAGTTTCCTGAGCTGGTCCACCACTACCTCCAGAAATACATCCATTGAGGTATTATCATTGATAGGGGCATTTCTGGTGGAGGGCTGCCTCAACTCTGTGAAGGGACCATCACCCACATTTCTCTGACCTTCTTCCAATAATTGATTAAGTATTCTGAAATGTGGCATATCCTCCTCAGAAATCCCCAGTTCAAGGCATTCACGCCTATCGTGGGTTTTGAAAAATTTCTTCCATTTCAATTTGCGCACGAATAGATTCAGATCCTTGACCCACGTAAAAAGGTCGAATCTATTCGTGGGCACAAATGATAAACCTTTCTTCAGAATGCTAGTCTCCTCGGTCGTTAGGGTACGTGATGAAAGGTTGATGATCTGCAAATCATCCTCATGATTCCCCGACACTACATCTCTCTCCTGTCTCTTAGTAGATATTCCGAAATGGGGTGGTTTCGTGATAAAAAACCATCCCTGTTGGGGCCCTTTCCTCTACCTCTGCCCCTTTGGAAACTACGTGATGGGTTCTTCCCAGTGTGTTGACTTCCCCTAGCTCTCCTACTGGGATTTCGTGCAGTATCGGAGTCAGACAGATCTTGCTCTGAGGAGGACTGTTCGGTCTCAATCTCCAGCCCCCCCATATTTTTGACACTGTAGTCGAAGATTTTCCCGTCTTTAAAATCAGCGGTATCTCGGACATATTGGAAATGCTTTCTCTCCTTAATATGTCCGGTAAATTTTTCAATACCCTGTTGGAGTGCTACCTCTTTTCTCTCATAATCTGAATTATTTGAGAATCTCCTGACTGATTCAATGCCATCTTTTAATTCCGCTGTACTGCGTGCCAACAATATTCTTTCCTCCTCTAGTAGGATCCCCATGAACCTGAGGGACGAGTCAATGGACTCCTTCTCCCATTTGCGGAGGAGATCAGGAGACCTGACTCGTGCAGCAGGAATGAGGGCAATACGTAGGCCCCTCGGTACAATCTTATTTCTGAGATAGGTCTCAAGTGTCTGAATCTCCCACCACGACCTAATGTGGTCCTTATAGATCCTGGTGAGATGACTTAATTGTTGAGTCTGTGACACCAGTTCATTTTCAGAAAACACCTCCTGTGCGTCACTCATCCATTTAGCAACATTTATCTCACCAGTGAGAAAGCCTGCCATCCCCACTGTGAATTGTTCGATTGTAAAGTTTGACACTAAGCAACAATTGTTGCATTGATATATGACAATATCCGTTCACTTGATTGATTAATGGTATCACTGCCTATATGAACGATTAAAATTCGATTTTTATTGTAGAAAATCTTACTAAAATTGGGCTAAGTAGCCAAAGGTACTAAGAAGGCGTAAGCACGGTACACCAGACAGATGGAGGAGCGATAGAAAAACTGTTGTTAGCACCATTTGCTGCCAAACAACACTTCCCCCTGTCTGTATTATGATATAACACCTGGTCAATCCGTGCCACTAACACGTGTCCCTACGCGTTTCCTCACCGCTGATATTCACGGTGATTCATCAGGGGTCACACTGATGCGATAACAACACATCTATATTTGATTATGTGATATGGCCGGGAGACACCTATTGCGTGTCTCAGATCATTCACCCGGCTCGTGTACGACACTAGTCAGCTGGTCGAACACGAGCCGAGTGAGATGCCGGACATATGTAGTACTAACCCCTCCCTCCCTGGAGTGACGCGGCGGCCGGGCAGCCAATCCCCGCGAGGCTGGGCGGCCAGAGCAGGGCCGGCCCCCGGGCGCTCGCTGTCACTGCAGGGGGGAGGAACAAGAGCGTCCCTAGTAACCAGGGATTACCAGGCGGCCGTAACCCACTGGCCTGGGATATTGCAGCTAGGAAGAGTAACCAGAGAAGAACACAGCGATCCTGAGCCCACACTGTGGCACATTCGATCACTGTGTGTGTCATCCTGCAATGGGAGACTCCGCAATCCCGGAGTGCAGTTGACAATGTGCACTCGATCGCCGTATTTGTGAACAGAGGAAAAGGGGGAGTGTATAGCAATTCATTACACACTAAGGGACCGCTCCAACCTCCCTAAAAATGCAAGCCATACTATAGGGATTCATGCGTTAGACTGGCAATGGGGCAATTGAACATGGGCAGGGTGTGACATATGATTCACTCCGGCCCCAGGTGACATATGACCAATTCAGAGGAAACAGTTAAACGATATCTGTTCATTGAGACCCGCCGGTTTCATGGTATGCATGCGGAAAATCCATTGGGCCTCTTTTTGCAGAATCCTTTTGTCCCAATTGCCCCCCCTGGCAGATGGCCTAATCTGTTCAATCCCCTGGAATTTGATGACGTGGGTATCACCGCCATGTTTTTCCCAAACATGTCGGGCCACTGAAGTGTCCACATTGCGGCGAATGTCGCCTATATGATCCCTTATTCGTCTCCTGAATTCTCTAATTGTCTTGCCAATATACTGCAGTCCGCATACACATGAGATCAGGTACACGATGCCCCTAGTTTTGCAGTTGATGAAGGATCTATTTTCATATGTCCGACCAGTCGTGTGGCTATTGAAATTCTTGCTACAAGAAATCGATTCGCAAGCTCTGCAGGACCCACATCTAAATGTACCCTTAATGTTATGTGTAAGCCATGTGGTAGGGCGAATGGACAACATATGGCTATGGACTATACGATCCCTGATATTCCTACCCCTCCTATAGGTAACTGATGGTCTGTTGCCTACAAGGTCCCCTACATCTGGATCTGTCCTGAGGATCCCCCAGTAGGTCTGTAGGATCCTGATAACTTCCTGATTTGATGAATCGTACGTGCCTATAATGCGCATTTGGTCATCGGTCGTACGTATTTTGGGGTTTAGGAGTTCGCTCCTATTGCAATGAAAGGCATTGCGATAGGCCGATCCCAGGACATCATGGGGATAACCCCTCCGGCGAAATCTATTCTGTAGGTCAGAGGCAGCTAGTTTGAAGTCAGTCAAAGTGGAACAGTTCCTACGTACCCTTAGGTACTGACCTTTGGGTATGCCCTTTCTCAAAGGTGCGGGATGCCAGCTCTCCCATCGAAGGAGACTATTCGTTGCTGTCTCCTTCCTGAAGATGTTGGTTTGTATATACCCCTGTTCGGTTTTATATATATTGATATCCAAGAAGGTCATTTTACTCTCATGGATAACAGATGTAAAAAAGAGCCCCATTTCGTTAACATTAAGGATGTCCACAAATTCGCTGAACTCCTCTTTAGTTCCAGACCACAAAATCATGATGTCATCAATAAATCTTAGCCAGAGGATGATCATAGATGTCCATCGATCCATCTCCTCCCCAAATACAATCATTTTCTCCCACCAGCCCAGATATAAGTTGGCATAGGATGGTGCACAGGGGGTCCCCATCGCTACCCCCCTTAGTTGGTGGAAGAATTTGCCATCAAACAGGAAGAAGTTTTGCTCAAGAACAAAACGAAGGAGGCTGACCACGAACTCGTTATGGGCCTGAAAATGTGTTCCCCTTTCCTTCAAAAAGTCTTCTACAGCTCTGCATCCCATGGCATGGGGAATCGAGCTGTATAAGGCCTCCACATCCAGTGAAGCCAGATGTACACCAGGATCACATTTGATGCCCTCCAAGCGTCTAAGTACATCCATGGTGTCACGGACGTACGATGGGAGGGCCACTACAAATGGACTCAAGATCCGATCAATATAGAGACTAGCATTCTGAGTCAGGTTATCAACCCCAGAGACAATGGGGCGACCCTTGAGAGGAGATGTGCCCTTATGTACCTTGGGCAGGCTGTAAAAGGTGGCATATTGTGGATGATCAGTCAGGATAAAGCGTTGTTCATTAATGCTCACCAGATTAAGCGATCGGCCTTGATTTACCAATCTCTTTAATTGGTTTGCAAAAGTTGGCATAGGATCACTTAATAGAATTCTATAGCATGCTGTGTCACTCAGAATGCGGTGGCACATATCACTATACTGATTGCGATCCATCACCACAATATTACCACCTTTGTCTGATGGTTTAATGACAATACTGTCATCCTGCTCAAGGGCCTGTAGGCCTGCCATCTCATCTCTGGAGGTATTAAATTTGATAGTCTTAGAAGAATCCAGTTTCCTGAGCTGGTCCACCACTACCTCCAGAAATACATCCATTGAGGTATTATCATTGATAGGGGCATTTCTGGTGGAGGGCTGCCTCAACTCTGTGAAGGGACCATCACCCACATTTCTCTGACCTTCTTCCAATAATTGATTAAGTATTCTGAAATGTGGCATATCCTCCTCAGAAATCCCCAGTTCAAGGCATTCACGCCTATCGTGGGTTTTGAAAAATTTCTTCCATTTCAATTTGCGCACGAATAGATTCAGATCCTTGACCCACGTAAAAAGGTCGAATCTATTCGTGGGCACAAATGATAAACCTTTCTTCAGAATGCTAGTCTCCTCGGTCGTTAGGGTACGTGATGAAAGGTTGATGATCTGCAAATCATCCTCATGATTCCCCGACACTACATCTCTCTCCTGTCTCTTAGTAGATATTCCGAAATGGGGTGGTTTCGTGATAAAAAACCATCCCTGTTGGGGCCCTTTCCTCTACCTCTGCCCCTTTGGAAACTACGTGATGGGTTCTTCCCAGTGTGTTGACTTCCCCTAGCTCTCCTACTGGGATTTCGTGCAGTATCGGAATCAGACAGATCTTGCTCTGAGGAGGACTGTTCGGTCTCAATCTCCAGCCCCCCCATATTTTTGACACTGTAGTCGAAGATTTTCCCGTCTTTAAAATCAGCGGTATCTCGGACATATTGGAAATGCTTTCTCTCCTTAATATGTCCGGTAAATTTTTCAATACCCTGTTGGAGTGCTACCTCTTTTCTCTCATAATCTGAATTATTTGAGAATCTCCTGACTGATTCAATGCCATCTTTTAATTCCGCTGTACTGCGTGCCAACAATATTCTTTCCTCCTCTAGTAGGATCCCCATGAACCTGAGGGACGAGTCAATGGACTCCTTCTCCCATTTGCGGAGGAGATCAGGAGACCTGACTCGTGCAGCAGGAATGAGGGCAATACGTAGGCCCCTCGGTACAATCTTATTTCTGAGATAGGTCTCAAGTGTCTGAATCTCCCACCACGACCTAATGTGGTCCTTATAGATCCTGGTGAGATGACTAAAGGAGGCGCTGATACTTAATTGTTGAGTCTGTGACACCAGTTCATTTTCAGAAAACACCTCCTGTGCGTCACTCATCCATTTAGCAACATTTATCTCACCAGTGAGAAAGCCTGCCATCCCCACTGTGAATTGTTCGATTGTAAAGTTTGACACTAAGCAACAATTGTTGCATTGATATATGACAATATCCGTTCACTTGATTGATTAATGGTATCACTGCCTATATGAACGATTAAAATTCGATTTTTATTGTAGAAAATCTTACTAAAATTGGGCTAAGTAGCCAAAGGTACTAAGAAGGCGTAAGCACGGTACACCAGACAGATGGAGGAGCGATAGAAAAACTGTTGTTAGCACCATTTGCTGCCAAACAACACTTCCCCCTGTCTGTATTATGATATAACACCTGGTCAATCCGTGCCACTAACACGTGTCCCTACGCGTTTCCTCACCGCTGATATTCACGGTGATTCATCAGGGGTCACACTGATGCGATAACAACACATCTATATTTGATTATGTGATATGGCCGGGAGACACCTATTGCGTGTCTCAGATCATTCACCCGGCTCGTGTACGACACTAGTCAGCTGGTCGAACACGAGCCGAGTGAGATGCCGGACATATGTAGTACTAACCCCTCCCTCCCTGGAGTGACGCGGCGGCCGGGCAGCCAATCCCCGCGAGGCTGGGCGGCCAGAGCAGGGCCGGCCCCCGGGCGCTCGCTGTCACTGCAGGGGGGAGGAACAAGAGCGTCCCTAGTAACCAGGGATTACCAGGCGGCCGTAACCCACTGGCCTGGGATATTGCAGCTAGGAAGAGTAACCAGAGAAGAACACAGCGATCCTGAGCCCACACTGTGGCACATTCGATCACTGTGTGTGTCATCCTGCAATGGGAGACTCCGCAATCCCGGAGTGCAGTTGACAATGTGCACTCGATCGCCGTATTTGTGAACAGAGGAAAAGGGGGAGTGTATAGCAATTCATTACACACTAAGGGACCGCTCCAACCTCCCTAAAAATGCAAGCCATACTATAGGGATTCATGCGTTAGACTGGCAATGGGGCAATTGAACATGGGCAGGGTGTGACATATGATTCACTCCGGCCCCAGGTGACATATGACCAATTCAGAGGAAACAGTTAAACGATATCTGTTCATTGAGACCCGCCGGTTTCATGGTATGCATGCGGAAAATCCATTGGGCCTCTTTTTGCAGAATCCTTTTGTCCCAATTGCCCCCCCTGGCAGATGGCCTAATCTGTTCAATCCCCTGGAATTTGATGACGTGGGTATCACCGCCATGTTTTTCCCAAACATGTCGGGCCACTGAAGTGTCCACATTGCGGCGAATGTCGCCTATATGATCCCTTATTCGTCTCCTGAATTCTCTAATTGTCTTGCCAATATACTGCAGTCCGCATACACATGAGATCAGGTACACGATGCCCCTAGTTTTGCAGTTGATGAAGGATCTATTTTCATATGTCCGACCAGTCGTGTGGCTATTGAAATTCTTGCTACAAGAAATCGATTCGCAAGCTCTGCAGGACCCACATCTAAATGTACCCTTAATGTTATGTGTAAGCCATGTGGTAGGGCGAATGGACAACATATGGCTATGGACTATACGATCCCTGATATTCCTACCCCTCCTATAGGTAACTGATGGTCTGTTGCCTACAAGGTCCCCTACATCTGGATCTGTCCTGAGGATCCCCCAGTAGGTCTGTAGGATCCTGATAACTTCCTGATTTGATGAATCGTACGTGCCTATAATGCGCATTTGGTCATCGGTCGTACGTATTTTGGGGTTTAGGAGTTCGCTCCTATTGCAATGAAAGGCATTGCGATAGGCCGATCCCAGGACATCATGGGGATAACCCCTCCGGCGAAATCTATTCTGTAGGTCAGAGGCAGCTAGTTTGAAGTCAGTCAAAGTGGAACAGTTCCTACGTACCCTTAGGTACTGACCTTTGGGTATGCCCTTTCTCAAAGGTGCGGGATGCCAGCTCTCCCATCGAAGGAGACTATTCGTTGCTGTCTCCTTCCTGAAGATGTTGGTTTGTATATACCCCTGTTCGGTTTTATATATATTGATATCCAAGAAGGTCATTTTACTCTCATGGATAACAGATGTAAAAAAGAGCCCCATTTCTTTAACATTAACCCCTTCCCTCTTTGGCCACTTTTGACCTTCCTGACAGAGCCTCATTTTTCAAATCTGACATGTTTCAATTTATGTGGTAATAACTCCGGAATGCTTTTACCTATCCAAGCGATTCTGAGATTGTTTTCTCGTGACACATTGGACTTTATGTTACTGGCAAAATTTGCCCGATACATTCAGTATTTATTGTGAAAAACACCAAAATTTAGCGAAAAATTGCAAAAATTAACATTTTTCTCAATTTAAATGCCTCTGCTTGTAAGACAGGCAGTTATACCACACAAAAATGTTGCTAACTAACATCCCCCATATGTCTACTTTAGATTGGCATCGTTTTTTGATCATCATTTTATTTTTCTAGGACGTTACAAGGCTTAGAACTTTAGCAGCAATTTCTCACATTTTCAAGAAAATTTCAAAATGCTATTTTTACAGGGGCCAGTTCAGTTGTGAAGTGGCTTTGAGGTCCTTAGATATTAGAAACCGCCAATAAGTCACCCCATTTTAAAAACTGCACCCCTCAAAGTATTCAAAACAGCATTTAGAAAGTTTCTTAACCCTTTAGACATTGCGCAGGAATTAAGGCAAAGTAGAGGTGAAATTTACAAAGTTCATTATTTTTTTCCAGAAATTCATTTTGAATCCATTTTTTTTGTACCACAGAAGGTTTTACCCAAGAAATGCAACTCAATATTTATTGCCCAGGTTCTGCAGTTTTAGGAAATATCCCACATGTGGCCGTAGCGTGCTACTGGACTGAAGCACCGGCCTCAGAAGCAAAGGAGCACCTAGTGGATTTTGGGCCTCCTTTTTATTAGAATATATTTTAGGCACCATGTCAGCTTTGAACAGGTCTAGTGGAACTAAAACAGTGGAAACCCCCCAAAAGTGACCCCATTTGGGAAACTACACCCCTCGAAGAATTTATCTAGGGGTGTAGCAAGCATTTTGACCGGCCAGTTTTTTTGCAAAAATTTTTGGAACTAGGCCATGAAAATGAAAATCTACATTTTTTCAAATAAAATGTAGGTTTAGCTAATTTTTTTTCATTTCCAAAAGAACTAAAGTAGAAAAAGCACCACAGCATTTGTAGAGCAATTTCTCCCGAGTAAAACAGTACCCCACATGTGGTAATAAATGGTTGTTTGGACACACGGCGAGGCTTAGAAGGGAAAGAGCGCTATTTGGCTCTTGGAGCTCAAATTTAGCAGAAATGGTTTGCGGAGGCCATGTCACATTTGCAAAGCCCCTGAGGTGACAAAACAGTGGAAACCCCCAACAAGTGACCCCATTTTGGAAACTATACCCCTCGAGGAATTTATCTAGGGGTGTAGCAAGCATTTTGACCGGCCAGTTTTTTTGCAAAAATTTTTGGAACTAGGTCATGAAAATGATAATCTACATTTTTTCAAATAAAATGTAGGTTTAGCTAATTTTTTTTCATTTCCAAGAGAACTAAAGTAGAAAAAGCACCACAACATTTGTAGAGCAATTTCTCCCGAGTAAAACAATACCCCACATGTGGTAATAAACAGTTGTTTGGACACACGGCAGGGCTTAGAAGGGAAAGAGCGCCATTTGGCTCTTGGAGCTCAAATTTAGCAGGAATGGTTTGCGGAGGCCATGTCGCATTTGCAAAGCCCCAGAGGTGACAAAACAGTGGAAACCCCCAACAAGTGACCCCATTTTGGAAACTATACCCTTTGAGGAAATTATCTAGGGTATAGTGAGCATTTTGACCCCACAGGTTTTTTGCAGAAATTTTTGCAAGTAGGCTGTGAAAATGAAAATCTACATTTTTTCAAATAAAATGTAGGTTTAGCTAATTTTTTTTCATTTCCACAAGGACTAAAGGAGAAAAAGCACCATAAAATTTGTAAAGAAATTTCTCCCGAGTAAAACAATACCCCACATGTGGTAATAAACGGCTGTTTGGACACACGGCGAGGCTGAGAAGGGAAAGTGCGCCATTTGGCTTTTGGAACTCAAATTTAGCAGGAATGGTTTGCGGAGGCCATGTCACATTTACAAAGCCCCTGAGGGGACAAAACAGTGGAAACCCCCAACAAGTGACCCCATTTTGGAAACTACACCCCATGAGGGAATTATCTAGGGGTAGAGTGAGCAGTTTTACCCCACAGGTTTTTTACAGAACTTATTGTAACTAGGCCGTAAAAATGAAAATCTACATTTTTTCAAAGAAAATGTAGGTTTAGGTATTTTTTTTTCATTTCCACAAGGACTGAAGGAGAAAAAGCACCACAACATTTGTAAAGCAACTTCTCCCGAGTAAAATAATACCCCACATGTGGTCACAAACATCTGTTTGGACACACGGTAGGGCTCAGAATGGAAGGAGCACCATTTGGATTTTGGAATGGTTTCTGGGTGTCATGTCATATTTGCTGAGCCCCTGTAGTACTAGTACAGTGGAAACACCCCAAAAGTGACACCATTTGGGAAACTGCACCCCCTGAGGAATCATCTAGGGGTATAGTGAAAATTTTGATCCCAAAGGTTTTTTGCTGAATTAATTAGAATTAAGCCATGAAAATGAAAAATATTTTTTTTTTCCAACAAGATGTAGTTTTAGATACACATTTTTCATTTTTTACAAGGAATAGAGAAGAAAAAGCACCCCAACATTTGTAAAGTAATTTCTCCCGAGTACGGTAACACCCCATATGTGGTTATAATCGACTGTTTACATATATGGGAGCATTCAGAAGAAAAGGAGCGGTATTTATCTTTTGGAGCGTAGATTTTGCTGGAATGGGTTGCGGATGCCATGTTGCATTTGCAAAACCCCTGATGTACCAAACAAAAGTGACCCCGTTTTAGAAACTACACCCCTAAAGGCATTTATCAAGGGATGTAGTGAGAATTTAGACTCCACAGGTGTTTTTCAGAAATGAATACGCAGTGGATGGTGCAAAGTGAAAATTGCAATTTCTCCACTAATCTGCCCATTCACCGCACAAGATGTTGTGCCCCTAGAGAATCTTACCCCATAAATTGTTAAGCGGGTTCTCCCGGGCATGGTAATGCCTTACTTGTGGCCATAAATTGCTGTTTGGGCACACTGTAGGGCTAAGAAGGGAAAGACCGCCATTTTGAGCATGGATTTTGCTTGGTAATAGTTCTGTTTGGGGTTTTGCTGGTATTTCAGCTTATAATGTGGTGGCATATGTAATCTGTGCGGAGTATATCAGGGGTATATGTAATCTGTGCGGAGTATATCAGGGCATAATAGGACGGTATAATCATGGGGTAAATAATATAATTATCCATAGATGTGTGTTACGCTGTGAAGCGATCCGTTATGCGCAGGCCAGTGTCGCACTGATAAACTGTTTTCTTTCTTATCCCCCTTTTGTAACGCTCTGCACCTTTTGGGGACATTTTCTCCTTCATAGTTTGGGAAATATTGCTGGGAAAGTTTTGCGCCTGTATAATACGGGCACCCTCGCTTCCAGTGGATGTGCTATGTCCATTCCCTTTCCTAGTTCCTAAATACCATGGCCCTGAAACTGCAGGAATGTTCCCTTCCGGCCTGCGCATTGAGATGTTTTTTCATCACCGCATTACTAGTGCCGTAACTTTTTTATTTTTCAGTTGATTGAGCGGTGTGCGGGCTTGTTTTTTGCGAGACGGGCTGTAGATTTTATTGGTACCATTTTAGAACACATACGACTTTTTGATCACTTTTTATTTCATTTTTTGGTAAAGGAAATTACCAAAAACAAGCAATTCTGGAATAGTTTTTTATTGTTTTTTTTTCTCTGCATCCACAGTGCGCCCTAGATTACATGTTAGCTTTATTCTGCGGGTCGATACGATTACGGCGATACCAAATTTATATAGTTTTTTTTATGTATTGCGGCTTTTGCACAATAAAATCACTTTTTTTATAAAATCATTTGTTTTCTCTGTCGACATTCTAAGACCCATAACTTTATTATTTTTGCGTGCACAAAGCGGTGTCAGGGATTATTTTTTGCGGCACGGATTGGCGTTTTTTATTAGTACTATTTTGGAGTAAATGTGACTTTTTGATCACTTTTTATAGCATTTTTTGGAAGGAGATGTGACCTAAAAACAAAGATTCTGGCGCTGTTTTTCATGTTTTTTTTTTACCGCGTTCACCGTGCGGGATAAATTACATAATAGTTTTGTAGTTTGGGTCGTTACGGACGCGGCGATACCAATTATGTATAGTTTTTTTTATTTTTACGGTTTTTCCCATAATAAAATACTTACTATGGGAAAAAAGTCAGTTTAGCTTTATTTTTATTTGAAATGTGTGTGTTTTTATTGTTTTACCACATTTTTATTTACTTTTTTTTACTTTTTTTACTTGTCCCACTAGGGGACATGAGGGCCTGATGCCCCGATCGCTACTCTAATACACTGCACTACATACGTAGTGCAGTGTATTAGCGCTGTCAGTTATTCACTGACAGCAAGCCTATGAGGACTTGCCGCAGGCGGGTCCTCATCGGCTCCCGTACAAGGCAGACTCGGACGCCATTTTCTGGCGTCCGGTTGCCACAGCAACCCAGCGATTGCATCACTGGGTTGCCGATCGGGTGAAAACCTATCAGATGCTGCGCTCTATTGAGCGCAGCATCTGAGGGGTTAATCTGCCGGATCGGAGAGTAGCTCCGGTCCTGGCAGTTACAGGAGGGTGCCAGCTGTATAATACAGCTGTCCCCCCGCAGTGATAGTGCCGGCTCTGCTTCTGAGCCCGCACCATCACTGCGCCGTATATATACGGCGCTTTGCGGGAACCACCTCCCGACAGCGCCGTATATATACGGCGTATGTCGGGAAGGGGTTAAGGATGTCCACAAATTCGCTGAACTCCTCTTTAGTTCCAGACCACAAAATCATGATGTCATCAATAAATCTTAGCCAGAGGATGATCATAGATGTCCATCGATCCATCTCCTCCCCAAATACAATCATTTTCTCCCACCAGCCCAGATATAAGTTGGCATAGGATGGTGCACAGGGGGTCCCCATCGCTACCCCCCTTAGTTGGTGGAAGAATTTGCCATCAAACAGGAAGAAGTTTTGCTCAAGAACAAAACGAAGGAGGCTGACCACGAACTCGTTATGGGCCTGAAAATGTGTTCCCCTTTCCTTCAAAAAGTCTTCTACAGCTCTGCATCCCATGGCATGGGGAATCGAGCTGTATAAGGCCTCCACATCCAGTGAAGCCAGATGTACACCAGGATCACATTTGATGCCCTCCAAGCGTCTAAGTACATCCATGGTGTCACGGACGTACGATGGGAGGGCCACTACAAATGGACTCAAGATCCGATCAATATAGAGACTAGCATTCTGAGTCAGGTTATCAACCCCAGAGACAATGGGGCGACCCTTGAGAGGAGATGTGCCCTTATGTACCTTGGGCAGGCTGTAAAAGGTGGCATATTGTGGATGATCAGTCAGGATAAAGCGTTGTTCATTAATGCTCACCAGATTAAGCGATCGGCCTTGATTTACCAATCTCTTTAATTGGTTTGCAAAAGTTGGCATAGGATCACTTAATAGAATTCTATAGCATGCTGTGTCACTCAGAATGCGGTGGCACATATCACTATACTGATTGCGATCCATCACCACAATATTACCACCTTTGTCTGATGGTTTAATGACAATACTGTCATCCTGCTCAAGGGCCTGTAGGCCTGCCATCTCATC
Organism: Rhinoderma darwinii; assembly: GCF_050947455.1. NCBI lineage: Eukaryota > Metazoa > Chordata > Amphibia > Anura > Rhinodermatidae > Rhinoderma > Rhinoderma darwinii. The sequence goes on along the minus strand of NW_027461846.1, from coordinate 160,552 downwards.
TCTGAAGGTATTAAATTTGATAGTCTTAGAAGAATCCAGTTTCCTGAGCTGGTCCACCACTACCTCCAGAAATACATCCATTGAGGTATTATCATTGATAGGGGCATTTCTGGTGGAGGGCTGCCTCAACTCTGTGAAGGGACCATCACCCACATTTCTCTGACCTTCTTCCAATAATTGATTAAGTATTCTGAAATGTGGCATATCCTCCTCAGAAATCCCCAGTTCAAGGCATTCACGCCTATCGTGGGTTTTGAAAAATTTCTTCCATTTCAATTTGCGCACGAATAGATTCAGATCCTTGACCCACGTAAAAAGGTCGAATCTATTCGTGGGCACAAATGATAAACCTTTCTTCAGAATGCTAGTCTCCTCGGTCGTTAGGGTACATGATGAAAGGTTGATGATCTGCAAATCATCCTCATGATTCCCCGACACTACATCTCTCTCCTGTCTCTTAGTAGATATTCCGAAATGGGGTGGTTTCGTGATAAAAAACCATCCCTGTTGGGGCCCTTTCCTCTACCTCTGCCCCTTTGGAAACTACGTGATGGGTTCTTCCCAGTGTGTTGACTTCCCCTAGCTCTCCTACTGGGATTTCGTGCAGTATCGGAATCAGACAGATCTTGCTCTGAGGAGGACTGTTCGGTCTCAATCTCCAGCCCCCCCATATTTTTGACACTGTAGTCGAAGATTTTCCCGTCTTTAAAATCAGCGGTATCTCGGACATATTGGAAATGCTTTCTCTCCTTAATATGTCCGGTAAATTTTTCAATACCCTGTTGGAGTGCTACCTCTTTTCTCTCATAATCTGAATTATTTGAGAATCTCCTGACTGATTCAATGCCATCTTTTAATTCCGCTGTACTGCGTGCCAACAATATTCTTTCCTCCTCTAGTAGGATCCCCATGAACCTGAGGGACGAGTCAATGGACTCCTTCTCCCATTTGCGGAGGAGATCAGGAGACCTGACTCGTGCAGCAGGAATGAGGGCAATACGTAGGCCCCTCGGTACAATCTTATTTCTGAGATAGGTCTCAAGTGTCTGAATCTCCCACCACGACCTAATGTGGTCCTTATAGATCCTGGTGAGATGACTAAAGGAGGCGCTGATACTTAATTGTTGAGTCTGTGACACCAGTTCATTTTCAGAAAACACCTCCTGTGCGTCACTCATCCATTTAGCAACATTTATCTCACCAGTGAGAAAGCCTGCCATCCCCACTGTGAATTGTTCGATTGTAAAGTTTGACACTAAGCAACAATTGTTGCATTGATATATGACAATATCCGTTCACTTGATTGATTAATGGTATCACTGCCTATATGAACGATTAAAATTCGATTTTTATTGTAGAAAATCTTACTAAAATTGGGCTAAGTAGCCAAAGGTACTAAGAAGGCGTAAGCACGGTACACCAGACAGATGGAGGAGCGATAGAAAAACTGTTGTTAGCACCATTTGCTGCCAAACAACACTTCCCCCTGTCTGTATTATGATATAACACCTGGTCAATCCGTGTCACTAACACGTGTCCCTACGCGTTTCCTCACCGCTGATATTCACGGTGATTCATCAGGGGTCACACTGATGCGATAACAACACATCTATATTTGATTATGTGATATGGCCGGGAGACACCTATTGCGTGTCTCAGATCATTCACCCGGCTCGTGTACGACACTAGTCAGCTGGTCGAACACGAGCCGAGTGAGATGCCGGACATATGTAGTACTAACCCCTCCCTCCCTGGAGTGACGCGGCGGCCGGGCAGCCAATCCCCGCGAGGCTGGGCGGCCAGAGCAGGGCCGGCCCCCGGGCGCTCGCTGTCACTGCAGGGGGGAGGAACAAGAGCGTCCCTAGTAACCAGGGATTACCAGGCGGCCGTAACCCACTGGCCTGGGATATTGCAGCTAGGAAGAGTAACCAGAGAAGAACACAGCGATCCTGAGCCCACACTGTGGCACATTCGATCACTGTGTGTGTCATCCTGCAATGGGAGACTCCGCAATCCCGGAGTGCAGTTGACAATGTGCACTCGATCGCCGTATTTGTGAACAGAGGAAAAGGGGGAGTGTATAGCAATTCATTACACACTAAGGGACCGCTCCAACCTCCCTAAAAATGCAAGCCATACTATAGGGATTCATGCGTTAGACTGGCAATGGGGCAATTGAACATGGGCAGGGTGTGACATATGATTCACTCCGGCCCCAGGTGACATATGACCAATTCAGAGGAAACAGTTAAACGATATCTGTTCATTGAGACCCGCCGGTTTCATGGTATGCATGCGGAAAATCCATTGGGCCTCTTTTTGCAGAATCCTTTTGTCCCAATTGCCCCCCCTGGCAGATGGCCTAATCTGTTCAATCCCCTGGAATTTGATGACGTGGGTATCACCGCCATGTTTTTCCCAAACATGTCGGGCCACTGAAGTGTCCACATTGCGGCGAATGTCGCCTATATGATCCCTTATTCGTCTCCTGAATTCTCTAATTGTCTTGCCAATATACTGCAGTCCGCATACACATGAGATCAGGTACACGATGCCCCTAGTTTTGCAGTTGATGAAGGATCTATTTTCATATGTCCGACCAGTCGTGTGGCTATTGAAATTCTTGCTACAAGAAATCGATTCGCAAGCTCTGCAGGACCCACATCTAAATGTACCCTTAATATTATGTGTAAGCCATGTGGTAGGGCGAATGGACAACATATGGCTATGGACTATACGATCCCTGATATTCCTACCCCTCCTATAGGTAACTGATGGTCTGTTGCCTACAAGGTCCCCTACATCTGGATCTGTCCTGAGGATCCCCCAGTAGGTCTGTAGGATCCTGATAACTTCCTGATTTGATGAATCGTACGTGCCTATAATGCGCATTTGGTCATCGGTCGTACGTATTTTGGGGTTTAGGAGTTCGCTCCTATTGCAATGAAAGGCATTGCGATAGGCCGATCCCAGGACATCATGGGGATAACCCCTCCGGCAAAATCTATTCTGTAGGTCAGAGGCAGCTAGTTTGAAGTCAGTCAAAGTGGAACAGTTCCTACGTACCCTTAGGTACTGACCTTTGGGTATGCCCTTTCTCAAAGGTGCGGGATGCCAGCTCTCCCATCGAAGGAGACTATTCGTTGCTGTCTCCTTCCTGAAGATGTTGGTTTGTATATACCCCTGTTCGGTTTTATATATATTGATATCCAAGAAGGTCATTTTACTCTCATGGATAACAGATGTAAAAAAGAGCCCCATTTCGTTAACATTAAGGATGTCCACAAATTCGCTGAACTCCTCTTTAGTTCCAGACCACAAAATCATGATGTCATCAATAAATCTTAGCCAGAGGATGATCATAGATGTCCATCGATCCATCTCCTCCCCAAATACAATCATTTTCTCCCACCAGCCCAGATATAAGTTGGCATAGGATGGTGCACAGGGGGTCCCCATCGCTACCCCCCTTAGTTGGTGGAAGAATTTGCCATCAAACAGGAAGAAGTTTTGCTCAAGAACAAAACGAAGGAGGCTGACCACGAACTCGTTATGGGCCTGAAAATGTGTTCCCCTTTCCTTCAAAAAGTCTTCTACAGCTCTGCATCCCATGGCATGGGGAATCGAGCTGTATAAGGCCTCCACATCCAGTGAAGCCAGATGTACACCAGGATCACATTTGATGCCCTCCAAGCGTCTAAGTACATCCATGGTGTCACGGACGTACGATGGGAGGGCCACTACAAATGGACTCAAGATCCGATCAATATAGAGACTAGCATTCTGAGTCAGGTTATCAACCCCAGAGACAATGGGGCGACCCTTGAGAGGAGATGTGCCCTTATGTACCTTGGGCAGGCTGTAAAAGGTGGCATATTGTGGATGATCAGTCAGGATAAAGCGTTGTTCATTAATGCTCACCAGATTAAGCGATCGGCCTTGATTTACCAATCTCTTTAATTGGTTTGCAAAAGTTGGCATAGGATCACTTAATAGAATTCTATAGCATGCTGTGTCACTCAGAATGCGGTGGCACATATCACTATACTGATTGCGATCCATCACCACAATATTACCACCTTTGTCTGATGGTTTAATGACAATACTGTCATCCTGCTCAAGGGCCTGTAGGCCTGCCATCTCATCTCTGGAGGTATTAAATTTGATAGTCTTAGAAGAATCCAGTTTCCTGAGCTGGTCCACCACTACCTCCAGAAATACATCCATTGAGGTATTATCATTGATAGGGGCATTTCTGGTGGAGGGCTGCCTCAACTCTGTGAAGGGACCATCACCCACATTTCTCTGACCTTCTTCCAATAATTGATTAAGTATTCTGAAATGTGGCATATCCTCCTCAGAAATCCCCAGTTCAAGGCATTCACGCCTATCGTGGGTTTTGAAAAATTTCTTCCATTTCAATTTGCGCACGAATAGATTCAGATCCTTGACCCACGTAAAAAGGTCGAATCTATTCGTGGGCACAAATGATAAACCTTTCTTCAGAATGCTAGTCTCCTCGGTCGTTAGGGTACGTGATGAAAGGTTGATGATCTGCAAATCATCCTCATGATTCCCCGACACTACATCTCTCTCCTGTCTCTTAGTAGATATTCCGAAATGGGGTGGTTTCGTGATAAAAAACCATCCCTGTTGGGGCCCTTTCCTCTACCTCTGCCCCTTTGGAAACTACGTGATGGGTTCTTCCCAGTGTGTTGACTTCCCCTAGCTCTCCTACTGGGATTTCGTGCAGTATCGGAATCAGACAGATCTTGCTCTGAGGAGGACTGTTCGGTCTCAATCTCCAGCCCCCCCATATTTTTGACACTGTAGTCGAAGATTTTCCCGTCTTTAAAATCAGCGGTATCTCGGACATATTGGAAATGCTTTCTCTCCTTAATATGTCCGGTAAATTTTTCAATACCCTGTTGGAGTGCTACCTCTTTTCTCTCATAATCTGAATTATTTGAGAATCTCCTGACTGATTCAATGCCATCTTTTAATTCCGCTGTACTGCGTGCCAACAATATTCTTTCCTCCTCTAGTAGGATCCCCATGAACCTGAGGGACGAGTCAATGGACTCCTTCTCCCATTTGCGGAGGAGATCAGGAGACCTGACTCGTGCAGCAGGAATGAGGGCAATACGTAGGCCCCTCGGTACAATCTTATTTCTGAGATAGGTCTCAAGTGTCTGAATCTCCCACCACGACCTAATGTGGTCCTTATAGATCCTGGTGAGATGACTAAAGGAGGCGCTGATACTTAATTGTTGAGTCTGTGACACCAGTTCATTTTCAGAAAACACCTCCTGTGCGTCACTCATCCATTTAGCAACATTTATCTCACCAGTGAGAAAGCCTGCCATCCCCACTGTGAATTGTTCGATTGTAAAGTTTGACACTAAGCAACAATTGTTGCATTGATATATGACAATATCTGTTCACTTGATTGATTAATGGTATCACTGCCTATATGAACGATTAAAATTCGATTTTTATTGTAGAAAATCTTACTAAAATTGGGCTAAGTAGCCAAAGGTACTAAGAAGGCGTAAGCACGGTACACCAGACAGATGGAGGAGCGATAGAAAAACTGTTGTTAGCACCATTTGCTGCCAAACAACACTTCCCCCTGTCTGTATTATGATATAACACCTGGTCAATCCGTGCCACTAACACGTGTCCCTACGCGTTTCCTCACCGCTGATATTCACGGTGATTCATCAGGGGTCACACTGATGCGATAACAACACATCTATATTTGATTATGTGATATGGCCGGGAGACACCTATTGCGTGTCTCAGATCATTCACCCGGCTCGTGTACGACACTAGTCAGCTGGTCGAACACGAGCCGAGTGAGATGCCGGACATATGTAGTACTAACCCCTCCCTCCCTGGAGTGACGCGGCGGCCGGGCAGCCAATCCCCGCGAGGCTGGGCGGCCAGAGCAGGGCCGGCCCCCGGGCGCTCGCTGTCACTGCAGGGGGGAGGAACAAGAGCGTCCCTAGTAACCAGGGATTACCAGGCGGCCGTAACCCACTGGCCTGGGATATTGCAGCTAGGAAGAGTAACCAGAGAAGAACACAGCGATCCTGAGCCCACACTGTGGCACATTCGATCACTGTGTGTGTCATCCTGCAATGGGAGACTCCGCAATCCCGGAGTGCAGTTGACAATGTGCACTCGATCGCCGTATTTGTGAACAGAGGAAAAGGGGGAGTGTATAGCAATGCATTACACACTAAGGGACCGCTCCAACCTCCCTAAAAATGCAAGCCATACTATAGGGATTCATGCGTTAGACTGGCAATGGGGCAATTGAACATGGGCAGGGTGTGACATATGATTCACTCCGGCCCCAGGTGACATATGACCAATTCAGAGGAAACAGTTAAACGATATCTGTTCATTGAGACCCGCCGGTTTCATGGTATGCATGCGGAAAATCCATTGGGCCTCTTTTTGCAGAATCCTTTTGTCCCAATTGCCCCCCCTGGCAGATGGCCTAATCTGTTCAATCCCCTGGAATTTGATGACGTGGGTATCACCGCCATGTTTTTCCCAAACATGTCGGGCCACTGAAGTGTCCACATTGCGGCGAATGTCGCCTATATGATCCCTTATTCGTCTCCTGAATTCTCTAATTGTCTTGCCAATATACTGCAGTCCGCATACACATGAGATCAGGTACACGATGCCCCTAGTTTTGCAGTTGATGAAGGATCTATTTTCATATGTCCGACCAGTCGTGTGGCTATTGAAATTCTTGCTACAAGAAATCGATTCGCAAGCTCTGCAGGACCCACATCTAAATGTACCCTTAATGTTATGTGTAAGCCATGTGGTAGGGCGAATGGACAACATATGGCTATGGACTATACGATCCCTGATATTCCTACCCCTCCTATAGGTAACTGATGGTCTGTTGCCTACAAGGTCCCCTACATCTGGATCTGTCCTGAGGATCCCCCAGTAGGTCTGTAGGATCCTGATAACTTCCTGATTTGATGAATCGTACGTGCCTATAATGCGCATTTGGTCATCGGTCGTACGTATTTTGGGGTTTAGGAGTTCGCTCCTATTGCAATGAAAGGCATTGCGATAGGCCGATCCCAGGACATCATGGGGATAACCCCTCCGGCGAAATCTATTCTGTAGGTCAGAGGCAGCTAGTTTGAAGTCAGTCAAAGTGGAACAGTTCCTACGTACCCTTAGGTACTGACCTTTGGGTATGCCCTTTCTCAAAGGTGCGGGATGCCAGCTCTCCCATCGAAGGAGACTATTCGTTGCTGTCTCCTTCCTGAAGATGTTGGTTTGTATATACCCCTGTTCGGTTTTATATATATTGATATCCAAGAAGGTCATTTTACTCTCATGGATAACAGATGTAAAAAAGAGCCCCATTTCGTTAACATTAAGGATGTCCACAAATTCGCTGAACTCCTCTTTAGTTCCAGACCACAAAATCATGATGTCATCAATAAATCTTAGCCAGAGGATGATCATAGATGTCCATCGATCCATCTCCTCCCCAAATACAATCATTTTCTCCCACCAGCCCAGATATAAGTTGGCATAGGATGGTGCACAGGGGGTCCCCATCGCTACCCCCCTTAGTTGGTGGAAGAATTTGCCATCAAACAGGAAGAAGTTTTGCTCAAGAACAAAACGAAGGAGGCTGACCACGAACTCGTTATGGGCCTGAAAATGTGTTCCCCTTTCCTTCAAAAAGTCTTCTACAGCTCTGCATCCCATGGCATGGGGAATCGAGCTGTATAAGGCCTCCACATCCAGTGAAGCCAGATGTACACCAGGATCACATTTGATGCCCTCCAAGCGTCTAAGTACATCCATGGTGTCACGGACGTACGATGGGAGGGCCACTACAAATGGACTCAAGATCCGATCAATATAGAGACTAGCATTCTGAGTCAGGTTATCAACCCCAGAGACAATGGGGCGACCCTTGAGAGGAGATGTGCCCTTATGTACCTTGGGCAGGCTGTAAAAGGTGGCATATTGTGGATGATCAGTCAGGATAAAGCGTTGTTCATTAATGCTCACCAGATTAAGCGATCGGCCTTGATTTACCAATCTCTTTAATTGGTTTGCAAAAGTTGGCATAGGATCACTTAATAGAATTCTATAGCATGCTGTGTCACTCAGAATGCGGTGGCACATATCACTATACTGATTGCGATCCATCACCACAATATTACCACCTTTGTCTGATGGTTTAATGACAATACTGTCATCCTGCTCAAGGGCCTGTAGGCCTGCCATCTCATCTCTGGAGGTATTAAATTTGATAGTCTTAGAAGAATCCAGTTTCCTGAGCTGGTCCACCACTACCTCCAGAAATACATCCATTGAGGTATTATCATTGATAGGGGCATTTCTGGTGGAGGGCTGCCTCAACTCTGTGAAGGGACCATCACCCACATGTCTCTGACCTTCTTCCAATAATTGATTAAGTATTCTGAAATGTGGCATATCCTCCTCAGAAATCCCCAGTTCAAGGCATTCACGCCTATCGTGGGTTTTGAAAAATTTCTTCCATTTCAATTTGCGCACGAATAGATTCAGATCCTTGACCCACGTAAAAAGGTTGAATCTATTCGTGGGCACAAATGATAAACCTTTCTTCAGAATGCTAGTCTCCTCGGTCGTTAGGGTACGTGATGAAAGGTTGATGATCTGCAAATCATCCTCATGATTCCCCGACACTACATCTCTCTCCTGTCTCTTAGTAGATATTCCGAAATGGGGTGGTTTCGTGATAAAAAACCATCCCTGTTGGGGCCCTTTCCTCTACCTCTGCCCCTTTGGAAACTACGTGATGGGTTCTTCCCAGTGTGTTGACTTCCCCTAGCTCTCCTACTGGGATTTCGTGCAGTATCGGAATCAGACAGATCTTGCTCTGAGGAGGACTGTTCGGTCTCAATCTCCAGCCCCCCCATATTTTTGACACTGTAGTCGAAGATTTTCCCGTCTTTAAAATCAGCGGTATCTCGGACATATTGGAAATGCTTTCTCTCCTTAATATGTCCGGTAAATTTTTCAATACCCTGTTGGAGTGCTACCTCTTTTCTCTCATAATCTGAATTATTTGAGAATCTCCTGACTGATTCAATGCCATCTTTTAATTCCGCTGTACTGCGTGCCAACAATATTCTTTCCTCCTCTAGTAGGATCCCCATGAACCTGAGGGACGAGTCAATGGACTCCTTCTCCCATTTGCGGAGGAGATCAGGAGACCTGACTCGTGCAGCAGGAATGAGGGCAATACGTAGGCCCCTCGGTACAATCTTATTTCTGAGATAGGTCTCAAGTGTCTGAATCTCCCACCACGACCTAATGTGGTCCTTATAGATCCTGGTGAGATGACTAAAGGAGGCGCTGATACTTAATTGTTGAGTCTGTGACACCAGTTCATTTTCAGAAAACACCTCCTGTGCGTCACTCATCCATTTAGCAACATTTATCTCACCAGTGAGAAAGCCTGCCATCCCCACTGTGAATTGTTCGATTGTAAAGTTTGACACTAAGCAACAATTGTTGCATTGATATATGACAATATCCGTTCACTTGATTGATTAATGGTATCACTGCCTATATGAACGATTAAAATTCGATTTTTATTGTAGAAAATCTTACTAAAATTGGGCTAAGTAGCCAAAGGTACTAAGAAGGCGTAAGCACGGTACACCAGACAGATGGAGGAGCGATAGAAAAACTGTTGTTAGCACCATTTGCTGCCAAACAACACTTCCCCCTGTCTGTATTATGATATAACACCTGGTCAATCCGTGCCACTAACACGTGTCCCTACGCGTTTCCTCACCGCTGATATTCACGGTGATTCATCAGGGGTCACACTGATGCGATAACAACACATCTATATTTGATTATGTGATATGGCCGGGAGACACCTATTGCGTGTCTCAGATCATTCACCCGGCTCGTGTACGACACTAGTCAGCTGGTCGAACACGAGCCGAGTGAGATGCCGGACATATGTAGTACTAACCCCTCCCTCCCTGGAGTGACGCGGCGGCCGGGCAGCCAATCCCCGCGAGGCTGGGCGGCCAGAGCAGGGCCGGCCCCCGGGCGCTCGCTGTCACTGCAGGGGGGAGGAACAAGAGCGTCCCTAGTAACCAGGGATTACCAGGCGGCCGTAACCCACTGGCCTGGGATATTGCAGCTAGGAAGAGTAACCAGAGAAGAACACAGCGATCCTGAGCCCACACTGTGGCACATTCGATCACTGTGTGTGTCATCCTGCAATGGGAGACTCCGCAATCCCGGAGTGCAGTTGACAATGTGCACTCGATCGCCGTATTTGTGAACAGAGGAAAAGGGGGAGTGTATAGCAATTCATTACACACTAAGGGACCGCTCCAACCTCCCTAAAAATGCAAGCCATACTATAGGGATTCATGCGTTAGACTGGCAATGGGGCAATTGAACACGGGCAGGGTGTGACATATGATTCACTCCGGCCCCAGGTGACATATGACCAATTCAGAGGAAACAGTTAAACGATATCTGTTCATTGAGACCCGCCGGTTTCATGGTATGCATGCGGAAAATCCATTGGGCCTCTTTTTGCAGAATCCTTTTGTCCCAATTGCCCCCCCTGGCAGATGGCCTAATCTGTTCAATCCCCTGGAATTTGATGACGTGGGTATCACCGCCATGTTTTTCCCAAACATGTCGGGCCACTGAAGTGTCCACATTGCGGCGAATGTCGCCTATATGATCCCTTATTCGTCTCCTGAATTCTCTAATTGTCTTGCCAATATACTGCAGTCCGCATACACATGAGATCAGGTACACGATGCCCCTAGTTTTGCAGTTGATGAAGGATCTATTTTCATATGTCCGACCAGTCGTGTGGCTATTGAAATTCTTGCTACAAGAAATCGATTCGCAAGCTCTGCAGGACCCACATCTAAATGTACCCTTAATGTTATGTGTAAGCCATGTGGTAGGGCGAATGGACAACATATGGCTATGGACTATACGATCCCTGATATTCCTACCCCTCCTATAGGTAACTGATGGTCTGTTGCCTACAAGGTCCCCTACATCTGGATCTGTCCTGAGGATCCCCCAGTAGGTCTGTAGGATCCTGATAACTTCCTGATTTGATGAATCGTACGTGCCTATAATGCGCATTTGGTCATCGGTCGTACGTATTTTGGGGTTTAGGAGTTCGCTCCTATTGCAATGAAAGGCATTGCGATAGGCCGATCCCAGGACATCATGGGGATAACCCCTCCGGCGAAATCTATTCTGTAGGTCAGAGGCAGCTAGTTTGAAGTCAGTCAAAGTGGAACAGTTCCTACGTACCCTTAGGTACTGACCTTTGGGTATGCCCTTTCTCAAAGGTGCGGGATGCCAGCTCTCCCATCGAAGGAGACTATTCGTTGCTGTCTCCTTCCTGAAGATGTTGGTTTGTATATACCCCTGTTCGGTTTTATATATATTGATATCCAAGAAGGTCATTTTACTCTCATGGATAACAGATGTAAAAAAGAGCCCCATTTCGTTAACATTAAGGATGTCCACAAATTCGCTGAACTCCTCTTTAGTTCCAGACCACAAAATCATGATGTCATCAATAAATCTTAGCCAGAGGATGATCATAGATGTCCATCGATCCATCTCCTCCCCAAATACAATCATTTTCTCCCACCAGCCCAGATATAAGTTGGCATAGGATGGTGCACATGGGGTCCCCATCGCTACCCCCCTTAGTTGGTGGAAGAATTTGCCATCAAACAGGAAGAAGTTTTGCTCAAGAACAAAACGAAGGAGGCTGACCACGAACTCGTTATGGGCCTGAAAATGTGTTCCCCTTTCCTTCAAAAAGTCTTCTACAGCTCTGCATCCCATGGCATGGGGAATCGAGCTGTATAAGGCCTCCACATCCAGTGAAGCCAGATGTACACCAGGATCACATTTGATGCCCTCCAAGCGTCTAAGTACATCCATGGTGTCACGGACGTACGATGGGAGGGCCACTACAAATGGACTCAAGATCCGATCAATATAGAGACTAGCATTCTGAGTCAGGTTATCAACCCCAGAGACAATGGGGCGACCCTTGAGAGGAGATGTGCCCTTATGTACCTTGGGCAGGCTGTAAAAGGTGGCATATTGTGGATGATCAGTCAGGATAAAGCGTTGTTCATTAATGCTCACCAGATTAAGCGATCGGCCTTGATTTACCAATCTCTTTAATTGGTTTGCAAAAGTTGGCATAGGATCACTTAATAGAATTCTATAGCATGCTGTGTCACTCAGAATGCGGTGGCACATATCACTATACTGATTGCGATCCATCACCACAATATTACCACCTTTGTCTGATGGTTTAATGACAATACTGTCATCCTGCTCAAGGGCCTGTAGGCCTGCCATCTCATCTCTGGAGGTATTAAATTTGATAGTCTTAGAAGAATCCAGTTTCCTGAGCTGGTCCACCACTACCTCCAGAAATACATCCATTGAGGTATTATCATTGATAGGGGCATTTCTGGTGGAGGGCTGCCTCAACTCTGTGAAGGGACCATCACCCACATTTCTCTGACCTTCTTCCAATAATTGATTAAGTATTCTGAAATGTGGCATATCCTCCTCAGAAATCCCCAGTTCAAGGCATTCACGCCTATCGTGGGTTTTGAAAAATTTCTTCCATTTCAATTTTCGCACGAATAGATTCAGATCCTTGACCCACGTAAAAAGGTTGAATCTATTCGTGGGCACAAATGATAAACCTTTCTTCAGAATGCTAGTCTCCTCGGTCGTTAGGGTACGTGATGAAAGGTTGATGATCTGCAAATCATCCTCATGATTCCCCGACACTACATCTCTCTCCTGTCTCTTAGTAGATATTCCGAAATGGGGTGGTTTCGTGATAAAAAACCATCCCTGTTGGGGCCCTTTCCTCTACCTCTGCCCCTTTGGAAACTACGTGATGGGTTCTTCCCAGTGTGTTGACTTCCCCTAGCTCTCCTACTGGGATTTCGTGCAGTATCGGAATCAGACAGATCTTGCTCTGAGGAGGACTGTTCGGTCTCAATCTCCAGCCCCCCCATATTTTTGACACTGTAGTCGAAGATTTTCCCGTCTTTAAAATCAGCGGTATCTCGGACATATTGGAAATGCTTTCTCTCCTTAATATGTCCGGTAAATTTTTCAATACCCTGTTGGAGTGCTACCTCTTTTCTCTCATAATCTGAATTATTTGAGAATCTCCTGACTGATTCAATGCCATCTTTTAATTCCGCTGTACTGCGTGCCAACAATATTCTTTCCTCCTCTAGTAGGATCCCCATGAACCTGAGGGACGAGTCAATGGACTCCTTCTCCCATTTGCGGAGGAGATCAGGAGACCTGACTCGTGCAGCAGGAATGAGGGCAATACGTAGGCCCCTCGGTACAATCTTATTTCTGAGATAGGTCTCAAGTGTCTGAATCTCCCACCACGACCTAATGTGGTCCTTATAGATCCTGGTGAGATGACTAAAGGAGGCGCTGATACTTAATTGTTGAGTCTGTGACACCAGTTCATTTTCAGAAAACACCTCCTGTGCGTCACTCATCCATTTAGCAACATTTATCTCACCAGTGAGAAAGCCTGCCATCCCCACTGTGAATTGTTCGATTGTAAAGTTTGACACTAAGCAACAATTGTTGCATTGATATATGACAATATCCGTTCACTTGATTGATTAATGGTATCACTGCCTATATGAACGATTAAAATTCGATTTTTATTGTAGAAAATCTTACTAAAATTGGGCTAAGTAGCCAAAGGTACTAAGAAGGCGTAAGCACGGTACACCAGACAGATGGAGGAGCGATAGAAAAACTGTTGTTAGCACCATTTGCTGCCAAACAACACTTCCCCCTGTCTGTATTATGATATAACACCTGGTCAATCCGTGCCACTAACACGTGTCCCTACGCGTTTCCTCACCGCTGATATTCACGGTGATTCATCAGGGGTCACACTGATGCGATAACAACACATCTATATTTGATTATGTGATATGGCCGGGAGACACCTATTGCGTGTCTCAGATCATTCACCCGGCTCGTGTACGACACTAGTCAGCTGGTCGAACACGAGCCGAGTGAGATGCCGGACATATGTAGTACTAACCCCTCCCTCCCTGGAGTGACGCGGCGGCCGGGCAGCCAATCCCCGCGAGGCTGGGCGGCCAGAGCAGGGCCGGCCCCCGGGCGCTCGCTGTCACTGCAGGGGGGAGGAACAAGAGCGTCCCTAGTAACCAGGGATTACCAGGCGGCCGTAACCCACTGGCCTGGGATATTGCAGCTAGGAAGAGTAACCAGAGAAGAACACAGCGATCCTGAGCCCACACTGTGGCACATTCGATCACTGTGTGTGTCATCCTGCAATGGGAGACTCCGCAATCCCGGAGTGCAGTTGACAATGTGCACTCGATCGCCGTATTTGTGAACAGAGGAAAAGGGGGAGTGTATAGCAATTCATTACACACTAAGGGACCGCTCCAACCTCCCTAAAAATGCAAGCCATACTATAGGGATTCATGCGTTAGACTGGCAATGGGGCAATTGAACACGGGCAGGGTGTGACATATGATTCACTCCGGCCCCAGGTGACATATGACCAATTCAGAGGAAACAGTTAAACGATATCTGTTCATTGAGACCCGCCGGTTTCATGGTATGCATGCGGAAAATCCATTGGGCCTCTTTTTGCAGAATCCTTTTGTCCCAATTGCCCCCCCTGGCAGATGGCCTAATCTGTTCAATCCCCTGGAATTTGATGACGTGGGTATCACCGCCATGTTTTTCCCAAACATGTCGGGCCACTGAAGTGTCCACATTGCGGCGAATGTCGCCTATATGATCCCTTATTCGTCTCCTGAATTCTCTAATTGTCTTGCCAATATACTGCAGTCCGCATACACATGAGATCAGGTACACGATGCCCCTAGTTTTGCAGTTGATGAAGGATCTATTTTCATATGTCCGACCAGTCGTGTGGCTATTGAAATTCTTGCTACAAGAAATCGATTCGCAAGCTCTGCAGGACCCACATCTAAATGTACCCTTAATGTTATGTGTAAGCCATGTGGTAGGGCGAATGGACAACATATGGCTATGGACTATACGATCCCTGATATTCCTACCCCTCCTATAGGTAACTGATGGTCTGTTGCCTACAAGGTCCCCTACATCTGGATCTGTCCTGAGGATCCCCCAGTAGGTCTGTAGGATCCTGATAACTTCCTGATTTGATGAATCGTACGTGCCTATAATGCGCATTTGGTCATCGGTCGTACGTATTTTGGGGTTTAGGAGTTCGCTCCTATTGCAATGAAAGGCATTGCGATAGGCCGATCCCAGGACATCATGGGGATAACCCCTCCGGCGAAATCTATTCTGTAGGTCAGAGGCAGCTAGTTTGAAGTCAGTCAAAGTGGAACAGTTCCTACGTACCCTTAGGTACTGACCTTTGGGTATGCCCTTTCTCAAAGGTGCGGGATGCCAGCTCTCCCATCGAAGGAGACTATTCGTTGCTGTCTCCTTCCTGAAGATGTTGGTTTGTATATACCCCTGTTCGGTTTTATATATATTGATATCCAAGAAGGTCATTTTACTCTCATGGATAACAGATGTAAAAAAGAGCCCCATTTCGTTAACATTAAGGATGTCCACAAATTCGCTGAACTCCTCTTTAGTTCCAGACCACAAAATCATGATGTCATCAATAAATCTTAGCCAGAGGATGATCATAGATGTCCATCGATCCATCTCCTCCCCAAATACAATCATTTTCTCCCACCAGCCCAGATATAAGTTGGCATAGGATGGTGCACATGGGGTCCCCATCGCTACCCCCCTTAGTTGGTGGAAGAATTTGCCATCAAACAGGAAGAAGTTTTGCTCAAGAACAAAACGAAGGAGGCTGACCACGAACTCGTTATGGGCCTGAAAATGTGTTCCCCTTTCCTTCAAAAAGTCTTCTACAGCTCTGCATCCCATGGCATGGGGAATCGAGCTGTATAAGGCCTCCACATCCAGTGAAGCCAGATGTACACCAGGATCACATTTGATGCCCTCCAAGCGTCTAAGTACATCCATGGTGTCACGGACGTACGATGGGAGGGCCACTACAAATGGACTCAAGATCCGATCAATATAGAGACTAGCATTCTGAGTCAGGTTATCAACCCCAGAGACAATGGGGCGACCCTTGAGAGGAGATGTGCCCTTATGTACCTTGGGCAGGCTGTAAAAGGTGGCATATTGTGGATGATCAGTCAGGATAAAGCGTTGTTCATTAATGCTCACCAGATTAAGCGATCGGCCTTGATTTACCAATCTCTTTAATTGGTTTGCAAAAGTTGGCATAGGATCACTTAATAGAATTCTATAGCATGCTGTGTCACTCAGAATGCGGTGGCACATATCACTATACTGATTGCGATCCATCACCACAATATTACCACCTTTGTCTGATGGTTTAATGACAATACTGTCATCCTGCTCAAGGGCCTGTAGGCCTGCCATCTCATCTCTGGAGGTATTAAATTTGATAGTCTTAGAAGAATCCAGTTTCCTGAGCTGGTCCACCACTACCTCCAGAAATACATCCATTGAGGTATTATCATTGATAGGGGCATTTCTGGTGGAGGGCTGCCTCAACTCTGTGAAGGGACCATCACCCACATTTCTCTGACCTTCTTCCAATAATTGATTAAGTATTCTGAAATGTGGCATATCCTCCTCAGAAATCCCCAGTTCAAGGCATTCACGCCTATCGTGGGTTTTGAAAAATTTCTTCCATTTCAATTTTCGCACGAATAGATTCAGATCCTTGACCCACGTAAAAAGGTCGAATCTATTCGTGGGCACAAATGATAAACCTTTCTTCAGAATGCTAGTCTCCTCGGTCGTTAGGGTACGTGATGAAAGGTTGATGATCTGCAAATCATCCTCATGATTCCCCGACACTACATCTCTCTCCTGTCTCTTAGTAGATATTCCGAAATGGGGTGGTTTCGTGATAAAAAACCATCCCTGTTGGGGCCCTTTCCTCTACCTCTGCCCCTTTGGAAACTACGTGATGGGTTCTTCCCAGTGTGTTGACTTCCCCTAGCTCTCCTACTGGGATTTCGTGCAGTATCGGAATCAGACAGATCTTGCTCTGAGGAGGACTGTTCGGTCTCAATCTCCAGCCCCCCCATATTTTTGACACTGTAGTCGAAGATTTTCCCGTCTTTAAAATCAGCGGTATCTCGGACATATTGGAAATGCTTTCTCTCCTTAATATGTCCGGTAAATTTTTCAATACCCTGTTGGAGTGCTACCTCTTTTCTCTCATAATCTGAATTATTTGAGAATCTCCTGACTGATTCAATGCCATCTTTTAATTCCGCTGTACTGCGTGCCAACAATATTCTTTCCTCCTCTAGTAGGATCCCCATGAACCTGAGGGACGAGTCAATGGACTCCTTCTCCCATTTGCGGAGGAGATCAGGAGACCTGACTCGTGCAGCAGGAATGAGGGCAATACGTAGGCCCCTCGGTACAATCTTATTTCTGAGATAGGTCTCAAGTGTCTGAATCTCCCACCACGACCTAATGTGGTCCTTATAGATCCTGGTGAGATGACTAAAGGAGGCGCTGATACTTAATTGTTGAGTCTGTGACACCAGTTCATTTTCAGAAAACACCTCCTGTGCGTCACTCATCCATTTAGCAACATTTATCTCACCAGTGAGAAAGCCTGCCATCCCCACTGTGAATTGTTCGATTGTAAAGTTTGACACTAAGCAACAATTGTTGCATTGATATATGACAATATCCGTTCACTTGATTGATTAATGGTATCACTGCCTATATGAACGATTAAAATTCGATTTTTATTGTAGAAAATCTTACTAAAATTGGGCTAAGTAGCCAAAGGTACTAAGAAGGCGTAAGCACGGTACACCAGACAGATGGAGGAGCGATAGAAAAACTGTTGTTAGCACCATTTGCTGCCAAACAACACTTCCCCCTGTCTGTATTATGATATAACACCTGGTCAATCCGTGCCACTAACACGTGTCCCTACGCGTTTCCTCACCGCTGATATTCACGGTGATTCATCAGGGGTCACACTGATGCGATAACAACACATCTATATTTGATTATGTGATATGGCCGGGAGACACCTATTGCGTGTCTCAGATCATTCACCCGGCTCGTGTACGACACTAGTCAGCTGGTCGAACACGAGCCGAGTGAGATGCCGGACATATGTAGTACTAACCCCTCCCTCCCTGGAGTGACGCGGCGGCCGGGCAGCCAATCCCCGCGAGGCTGGGCGGCCAGAGCAGGGCCGGCCCCCGGGCGCTCGCTGTCACTGCAGGGGGGAGGAACAAGAGCGTCCCTAGTAACCAGGGATTACCAGGCGGCCGTAACCCACTGGCCTGGGATATTGCAGCTAGGAAGAGTAACCAGAGAAGAACACAGCGATCCTGAGCCCACACTGTGGCACATTCGATCACTGTGTGTGTCATCCTGCAATGGGAGACTCCGCAATCCCGGAGTGCAGTTGACAATGTGCACTCGATCGCCGTATTTGTGAACAGAGGAAAAGGGGGAGTGTATAGCAATTCATTACACACTAAGGGACCGCTCCAACCTCCCTAAAAATGCAAGCCATACTATAGGGATTCATGCGTTAGACTGGCAATGGGGCAATTGAACACGGGCAGGGTGTGACATATGATTCACTCCGGCCCCAGGTGACATATGACCAATTCAGAGGAAACAGTTAAACGATATCTGTTCATTGAGACCCGCCGGTTTCATGGTATGCATGCGGAAAATCCATTGGGCCTCTTTTTGCAGAATCCTTTTGTCCCAATTGCCCCCCCTGGCAGATGGCCTAATCTGTTCAATCCCCTGGAATTTGATGACGTGGGTATCACCGCCATGTTTTTCCCAAACATGTCGGGCCACTGAAGTGTCCACATTGCGGCGAATGTCGCCTATATGATCCCTTATTCGTCTCCTAAATTCTCTAATTGTCTTGCCAATATACTGCAGTCCGCATACACATGAGATCAGGTACACGATGCCCCTAGTTTTGCAGTTGATGAAGGATCTATTTTCATATGTCCGACCAGTCGTGTGGCTATTGAAATTCTTGCTACAAGAAATCGATTCGCAAGCTCTGCAGGACCCACATCTAAATGTACCCTTAATGTTATGTGTAAGCCATGTGGTAGGGTGAATGGACAACATATGGCTATGGACTATACGATCCCTGATATTCCTACCCCTCCTATAGGTAACTGATGGTCTGTTGCCTACAAGGTCCCCTACATCTGGATCTGTCCTGAGGATCCCCCAGTAGGTCTGTAGGATCCTGATAACTTCCTGATTTGATGAATCGTACGTGCCTATAATGCGCATTTGGTCATCGGTCGTACGTATTTTGGGGTTTAGGAGTTCGCTCCTATTGCAATGAAAGGCATTGCGATAGGCCGATCCCAGGACATCATGGGGATAACCCCTCCGGCGAAATCTATTCTGTAGGTCAGAGGCAGCTAGTTTGAAGTCAGTCAAAGTGGAACAGTTCCTACGTACCCTTAGGTACTGACCTTTGGGTATGCCCTTTCTCAAAGGTGCGGGATGCCAGCTCTCCCATCGAAGGAGACTATTCGTTGCTGTCTCCTTCCTGAAGATGTTGGTTTGTATATACCCCTGTTCGGTTTTATATATATTGATATCCAAGAAGGTCATTTTACTCTCATGGATAACAGATGTAAAAAAGAGCCCCATTTCGTTAACATTAAGGATGTCCACAAATTCGCTGAACTCCTCTTTAGTTCCAGACCACAAAATCATGATGTCATCAATGAATCTTAGCCAGAGGATGATCATAGATGTCCATCGATCCATCTCCTCCCCAAATACAATCATTTTCTCCCACCAGCCCAGATATAAGTTGGCATAGGATGGTGCACAGGGGGTCCCCATCGCTACCCCCCTTAGTTGGTGGAAGAATTTGCCATCAAACAGGAAGAAGTTTTGCTCAAGAACAAAACGAAGGAGGCTGACCACGAACTCGTTATGGGCCTGAAAATGTGTTCCCCTTTCCTTCAAAAAGTCTTCTACAGCTCTGCATCCCATGGCATGGGGAATCGAGCTGTATAAGGCCTCCACATCCAGTGAAGCCAGATGTACACCAGGATCACATTTGATGCCCTCCAAGCGTCTAAGTACATCCATGGTGTCACGGACGTACGATGGGAGGGCCACTACAAATGGACTCAAGATCCGATCAATATAGAGACTAGCATTCTGAGTCAGGTTATCAACCCCAGAGACAATGGGGCGACCCTTGAGAGGAGATGTGCCCTTATGTACCTTGGGCAGGCTGTAAAAGGTGGCATATTGTGGATGATCAGTCAGGATAAAGCGTTGTTCATTAATGCTCACCAGATTAAGCGATCGGCCTTGATTTACCAATCTCTTTAATTGGTTTGCAAAAGTTGGCATAGGATCACTTAATAGAATTCTATAGCATTCTGTGTCACTCAGAATGCGGTGGCACATATCACTATACTGATTGCGATCCATCACCACAATATTACCACCTTTGTCTGATGGTTTAATGACAATACTGTCATCCTGCTCAAGGGCCTGTAGGCCTGCCATCTCATCTCTGGAGGTATTAAATTTGATAGTCTTAGAAGAATCCAGTTTCCTGAGCTGGTCCACCACTACCTCCAGAAATACATCCATTGAGGTATTATCATTGATAGGGGCATTTCTGGTGGAGGGCTGCCTCAACTCTGTGAAGGGACCATCACCCACATTTCTCTGACCTTCTTCCAATAATTGATTAAGTATTCTGAAATGTGGCATATCCTCCTCAGAAATCCCCAGTTCAAGGCATTCACGCCTATCGTGGGTTTTGAAAAATTTCTTCCATTTCAATTTGCGCACGAATAGATTCAGATCCTTGACCCACGTAAAAAGGTCGAATCTATTCGTGGGCACAAATGATAAACCTTTCTTCAGAATGCTAGTCTCCTCGGTCGTTAGGGTACGTGATGAAAGGTTGATGATCTGCAAATCATCCTCATGATTCCCCGACACTACATCTCTCTCCTGTCTCTTAGTAGATATTCCGAAATGGGGTGGTTTCGTGATAAAAAACCATCCCTGTTGGGGCCCTTTCCTCTACCTCTGCCCCTTTGGAAACTACGTGATGGGTTCTTCCCAGTGTGTTGACTTCCCCTAGCTCTCCTACTGGGATTTCGTGCAGTATCGGAATCAGACAGATCTTGCTCTGAGGAGGACTGTTCGGTCTCAATCTCCAGCCCCCCCATATTTTTGACACTGTAGTCGAAGATTTTCCCGTCTTTAAAATCAGCGGTATCTCGGACATATTGGAAATGCTTTCTCTCCTTAATATGTCCGGTAAATTTTTCAATACCCTGTTGGAGTGCTACCTCTTTTCTCTCATAATCTGAATTATTTGAGAATCTCCTGACTGATTCAATGCCATCTTTTAATTCCGCTGTACTGCGTGCCAACAATATTCTTTCCTCCTCTAGTAGGATCCCCATGAACCTGAGGGACGAGTCAATGGACTCCTTCTCCCATTTGCGGAGGAGATCAGGAGACCTGACTCGTGCAGCAGGAATGAGGGCAATACGTAGGCCCCTCGGTACAATCTTATTTCTGAGATAGGTCTCAAGTGTCTGAATCTCCCACCACGACCTAATGTGGTCCTTATAGATCCTGGTGAGATGACTAAAGGAGGCGCTGATACTTAATTGTTGAGTCTGTGACACCAGTTCATTTTCAGAAAACACCTCCTGTGCGTCACTCATCCATTTAGCAACATTTATCTCACCAGTGAGAAAGCCTGCCATCCCCACTGTGAATTGTTCGATTGTAAAGTTTGACACTAAGCAACAATTGTTGCATTGATATATGACAATATCCGTTCACTTGATTGATTAATGGTATCACTGCCTATATGAACGATTAAAATTCGATTTTTATTGTAGAAAATCTTACTAAAATTGGGCTAAGTAGCCAAAGGTACTAAGAAGGCGTAAGCACGGTACACCAGACAGATGGAGGAGCGATAGAAAAACTGTTGTTAGCACCATTTGCTGCCAAACAACACTTCCCCCTGTCTGTATTATGATATAACACCTGGTCAATCCGTGCCACTAACACGTGTCCCTACGCGTTTCCTCACCGCTGATATTCACGGTGATTCATCAGGGGTCACACTGATGCGATAACAACACATCTATATTTGATTATGTGATATGGCCGGGAGACACCTATTGCGTGTCTCAGATCATTCACCCGGCTCGTGTACGACACTAGTCAGCTGGTCGAACACGAGCTGAGTGAGATGCCGGACATATGTAGTACTAACCCCTCCCTCCCTGGAGTGACGCGGCGGCCGGGCAGCCAATCCCCGCGAGGCTGGGCGGCCAGAGCAGGGCCGGCCCCCGGGCGCTCGCTGTCACTGCAGGGGGGAGGAACAAGAGCGTCCCTAGTAACCAGGGATTACCAGGCGGCCGTAACCCACTGGCCTGGGATATTGCAGCTAGGAAGAGTAACCAGAGAAGAACACAGCGATCCTGAGCCCACACTGTGGCACATTCGATCACTGTGTGTGTCATCCTGCAATGGGAGACTCCGCAATCCCGGAGTGCAGTTGACAATGTGCACTCGATCGCCGTATTTGTGAACAGAGGAAAAGGGGGAGTGTATAGCAATTCATTACACACTAAGGGACCGCTCCAACCTCCCTAAAAATGCAAGCCATACTATAGGGATTCATGCGTTAGACTGGCAATGGGGCAATTGAACATGGGCAGGGTGTGACATATGATTCACTCCGGCCCCAGGTGACATATGACCAATTCAGAGGAAACAGTTAAACGATATCTGTTCATTGAGACCCGCCGGTTTCATGGTATGCATGCGGAAAATCCATTGGGCCTCTTTTTGCAGAATCCTTTTGTCCCAATTGCCCCCCCTGGCAGATGGCCTAATCTGTTCAATCCCCTGGAATTTGATGACGTGGGTATCACCGCCATGTTTTTCCCAAACATGTCGGGCCACTGAAGTGTCCACATTGCGGCGAATGTCGCCTATATGATCCCTTATTCGTCTCCTGAATTCTCTAATTGTCTTGCCAATATACTGCAGTCCGCATACACATGAGATCAGGTACACGATGCCCCTAGTTTTGCAGTTGATGAAGGATCTATTTTCATATGTCCGACCAGTCGTGTGGCTATTGAAATTCTTGCTACAAGAAATCGATTCGCAAGCTCTGCAGGACCCACATCTAAATGTACCCTTAATGTTATGTGTAAGCCATGTGGTAGGGCGAATGGACAACATATGGCTATGGACTATACGATCCCTGATATTCCTACCCCTCCTATAGGTAACTGATGGTCTGTTGCCTACAAGGTCCCCTACATCTGGATCTGTCCTGAGGATCCCCCAGTAGGTCTGTAGGATCCTGATAACTTTCTGATTTGATGAATCGTACGTGCCTATAATGCGCATTTGGTCATCGGTCGTACGTATTTTGGGGTTTAGGAGTTCGCTCCTATTGCAATGAAAGGCATTGCGATAGGCCGATCCCAGGACATCATGGGGATAACCCCTCCGGCGAAATCTATTCTGTAGGTCAGAGGCAGCTAGTTTGAAGTCAGTCAAAGTGGAACAGTTCCTACGTACCCTTAGGTACTGACCTTTGGGTATGCCCTTTCTCAAAGGTGCGGGATGCCAGCTCTCCCATCGAAGGAGACTATTCGTTGCTGTCTCCTTCCTGAAGATGTTGGTTTGTATATACCCCTGTTCGGTTTTATATATATTGATATCCAAGAAGGTCATTTTACTCTCATGGATAACAGATGTAAAAAAGAGCCCCATTTCGTTAACATTAAGGATGTCCACAAATTCGCTGAACTCCTCTTTAGTTCCAGACCACAAAATCATGATGTCATCAATAAATCTTAGCCAGAGGATGATCATAGATGTCCATCGATCCATCTCCTCCCCAAATACAATCATTTTCTCCCACCAGCCCAGATATAAGTTGGCATAGGATGGTGCACAGGGGGTCCCCATCGCTACCCCCCTTAGTTGGTGGAAGAATTTGCCATCAAACAGGAAGAAGTTTTGCTCAAGAACAAAACGAAGGAGGCTTACCACGAACTCGTTATGGGCCTGAAAATGTGTTCCCCTTTCCTTCAAAAAGTCTTCTACAGCTCTGCATCCCATGGCATGGGGAATCGAGCTGTATAAGGCCTCCACATCCAGTGAAGCCAGATGTACACCAGGATCACATTTGATGCCCTCCAAGCGTCTAAGTACATCCATGGTGTCACGGACGTACGATGGGAGGGCCACTACAAATGGACTCAAGATCCGATCAATATAGAGACTAGCATTCTGAGTCAGGTTATCAACCCCAGAGACAATGGGGCGACCCTTGAGAGGAGATGTGCCCTTATGTACCTTGGGCAGGCTGTAAAAGGTGGCATATTGTGGATGATCAGTCAGGATAAAGCGTTGTTCATTAATGCTCACCAGATTAAGCGATCGGCCTTGATTTACCAATCTCTTTAATTGGTTTGCAAAAGTTGGCATAGGATCACTTAATAGAATTCTATAGCATGCTGTGTCACTCAGAATGCGGTGGCACATATCACTATACTGATTGCGATCCATCACCACAATATTACCACCTTTGTCTGATGGTTTAATGACAATACTGTCATCCTGCTCAAGGGCCTGTAGGCCTGCCATCTCATCTCTGGAGGTATTAAATTTGATAGTCTTAGAAGAATCCAGTTTCCTGAGCTGGTCCACCACTACCTCCAGAAATACATCCATTGAGGTATTATCATTGATAGGGGCATTTCTGGTGGAGGGCTGCCTCAACTCTGTGAAGGGACCATCACCCACATTTCTCTGACCTTCTTCCAATAATTGATTAAGTATTCTGAAATATGGCATATCCTCCTCAGAAATCCCCAGTTCAAGGCATTCACGCCTATCGTGGGTTTTGAAAAATTTCTTCCATTTCAATTTGCGCACGAATAGATTCAGAGCCTTGGCCCACGTAAAAAGGTCGAATCTATTCGTGGGCACAAATGATAAACCTTTCTTCAGAATGCTAGTCTCCTCGGTCGTTAGGGTACGTGATGAAAGGTTGATGATCTGCAAATCATCCTCATGATTCCCCGACACTACATCTCTCTCCTGTCTCTTAGTAGATATTCCGAAATGGGGTGGTTTCGTGATAAAAAACCATCCCTGTTGGGGCCCTTTCCTCTACCTCTGCCCCTTTGGAAACTACGTGATGGGTTCTTCCCAGTGTGTTGACTTCCCCTAGCTCTCCTACTGGGATTTCGTGCAGTATCGGAATCAGACAGATCTTGCTCTGAGGAGGACTGTTCGGTCTCAATCTCCAGCCCCCCCATATTTTTGACACTGTAGTCGAAGATTTTCCCGTCTTTAAAATCAGCGGTATCTCGGACATATTGGAAATGCTTTCTCTCCTTAATATGTCCGGTAAATTTTTCAATACCCTGTTGGAGTGCTACCACTTTTCTCTCATAATCTGAATTATTTGAGAATCTCCTGACTGATTCAATGCCATCTTTTAATTCCGCTGTACTGCGTGCCAACAATATTCTTTCCTCCTCTAGTAGGATCCCCATGAACCTGAGGGACGAGTCAATGGACTCCTTCTCCCATTTGCGGAGGAGATCAGGAGACCTGACTCGTGCAGCAGGAATGAGGGCAATACGTAGGCCCCTCGGTACAATCTTATTTCTGAGATAGGTCTCAAGTGTCTGAATCTCCCACCACGACCTAATGTGGTCCTTATAGATCCTGGTGAGATGACTAAAGGAGGCGCTGATACTTAATTGTTGAGTCTGTGACACCAGTTCATTTTCAGAAAACACCTCCTGTGCGTCACATCCATTTAGCAACATTTATCTCACCAGTGAGAAAGCCTGCCATCCCCACTGTGAATTGTTCGATTGTAAAGTTTGACACTAAGCAACAATTGTTGCATTGATATATGACAATATCCGTTCACTTGATTGATTAATGGTATCACTGCCTATATGAACGATTAAAATTCGATTTTTATTGTAGAAAATCTTACTAAAATTGGGCTAAGTAGCCAAAGGTACTAAGAAGGCGTAAGCACGGTACACCAGACAGATGGAGGAGCGATAGAAAAACTGTTGTTAGCACCATTTGCTGCCAAACAACACTTCCCCCTGTCTGTATTATGATATAACACCTGGTCAATCCGTGCCACTAACACGTGTCCCTACGCGTTTCCTCACCGCTGATATTCACGGTGATTCATCAGGGGTCACACTGATGCGATAACAACACATCTATATTTGATTATGTGATATGGCCGGGAGACACCTATTGCGTGTCTCAGATCATTCACCCGGCTCGTGTACGACACTAGTCAGCTGGTCGAACACGAGCCGAGTGAGATGCCGGACATATGTAGTACTAACCCCTCCCTCCCTGGAGTGACGCGGCGGCCGGGCAGCCAATCCCCGCGAGGCTGGGCGGCCAGAGCAGGGCCGGCCCCCGGGCGCTCGCTGTCACTGCAGGGGGGAGGAACAAGAGCGTCCCTAGTAACCAGGGATTACCAGGCGGCCGTAACCCACTGGCCTGGGATATTGCAGCTAGGAAGAGTAACCAGAGAAGAACACAGCGATCCTGAGCCCACACTGTGGCACATTCGATCACTGTGTGTGTCATCCTGCAATGGGAGACTCCGCAATCCCGGAGTGCAGTTGACAATGTGCACTCGATCGCCGTATTTGTGAACAGAGGAAAAGGGGGAGTGTATAGCAATTCATTACACACTAAGGGACCGCTCCAACCTCCCTAAAAATGCAAGCCATACTATAGGGATTCATGCGTTAGACTGGCAATGGGGCAATTGAACATGGGCAGGGTGTGACATATGATTCACTCCGGCCCCAGGTGACATATGACCAATTCAGAGGAAACAGTTAAACGATATCTGTTCATTGAGACCCGCCGGTTTCATGGTATGCATGCGGAAAATCCATTGGGCCTCTTTTTGCAGAATCCTTTTGTCCCAATTGCCCCCCCTGGCAGATGGCCTAATCTGTTCAATCCCCTGGAATTTGATGACGTGGGTATCACCGCCATGTTTTTCCCAAACATGTCGGGCCACTGAAGTGTCCACATTGCGGCGAATGTCGCCTATATGATCCCTTATTCGTCTCCTGAATTCTCTAATTGTCTTGCCAATATACTGCAGTCCGCATACACATGAGATCAGGTACACGATGCCCCTAGTTTTGCAGTTGATGAAGGATCTATTTTCATATGTCCGACCAGTCGTGTGGCTATTGAAATTCTTGCTACAAGAAATCGATTCGCAAGCTCTGCAGGACACACATCTAAATGTACCCTTAATGTTATGTGTAAGCCATGTGGTAGGGCGAATGGACAACATATGGCTATGGACTATACGATCCCTGATATTCCTACCCCTCCTATAGGTAACTGATGGTCTGTTGCCTACAAGGTCCCCTACATCTGGATCTGTCCTGAGGATCCCCCAGTAGGTCTGTAGGATCCTGATAACTTCCTGATTTGATGAATCGTACGTGCCTATAATGCGCATTTGGTCATCGGTTGTACGTATTTTGGGGTTTAGGAGTTCGCTCCTATTGCAATGAAAGGCATTGCGATAGGCCGATCCCAGGACATCATGGGGATAACCCCTCCGGCGAAATCTATTCTGTAGGTCAGAGGCAGCTAGTTTGAAGTCAGTCAAAGTGGAACAGTTCCTACGTACCCTTAGGTACTGACCTTTGGGTATGCCCTTTCTCAAAGGTGCGGGATGCCAGCTCTCCCATCGAAGGAGACTATTCGTTGCTGTCTCCTTCCTGAAGATGTTGGTTTGTATATACCCCTGTTCGGTTTTATATATATTGATATCCAAGAAGGTCATTTTACTCTCATGGATAACAGATGTAAAAAAGAGCCCCATTTCGTTAACATTAAGGATGTCCACAAATTCGCTGAACTCCTCTTTAGTTCCAGACCACAAAATCATGATGTCATCAATAAATCTTAGCCAGAGGATGATCATAGATGTCCATCGATCCATCTCCTCCCCAAATACAATCATTTTCTCCCACCAGCCCAGATATAAGTTGGCATAGGATGGTGCACAGGGGGTCCCCATCGCTACCCCCCTTAGTTGGTGGAAGAATTTGCCATCAAACAGGAAGAAGTTTTGCTCAAGAACAAAACGAAGGAGGCTGACCACGAACTCGTTATGGTCCTGAAAATGTGTTCCCCTTTCCTTCAAAAAGTCTTCTACAGCTCTGCATCCCATGTCATGGGGAATCGAGCTGTATAAGGCCTCCACATCCAGTGAAGCCAGATGTACACCAGGATCACATTTGATGCCCTCCAAGCGTCTAAGTACATCCATGGTGTCACGGACGTACGATGGGAGGGCCACTACAAATGGACTCAAGATCCGATCAATATAGAGACTAGCATTCTGAGTCAGGTTATCAACCCCAGAGACAATGGGGCGACCCTTGAGAGGAGATGTGCCCTTATGTACCTTGGGCAGGCTGTAAAAGGTGGCATATTGTGGATGATCAGTCAGGATAAAGCGTTGTTCATTAATGCTCACCAGATTAAGCGATCGGCCTTGATTTACCAATCTCTTTAATTGGTTTGCAAAAGTTGGCATAGGATCACTTAATAGAATTCTATAGCATGCTGTGTCACTCAGAATGCGGTGGCACATATCACTATACTGATTGCGATCCATCACCACAATATTACCACCTTTGTCTGATGGTTTAATGACAATACTGTCATCCTGCTCAAGGGCCTGTAGGCCTGCCATCTCATCTCTGGAGGTATTAAATTTGATAGTCTTAGAAGAATCCAGTTTCCTGAGCTGGTCCACCACTACCTCCAGAAATACATCCATTGAGGTATTATCATTGATAGGGGCATTTCTGGTGGAGGGCTGCCTCAACTCTGTGAAGGGACCATCACCCACATTTCTCTGACCTTCTTCCAATAATTGATTAAGTATTCTGAAATGTGGCATATCCTCCTCAGAAATCCCCAGTTCAAGGCATTCACGCCTATCGTGGGTTTTGAAAAATTTCTTCCATTTCAATTTGCGCACGAATAGATTCAGATCCTTGACCCACGTAAAAAGGTCGAATCTATTCGTGGGCACAAATGATAAACCTTTCTTCAGAATGCTAGTCTCCTCGGTCGTTAGGGTACGTGATGAAAGGTTGATGATCTGCAAATCATCCTCATGATTCCCCGACACTACATCTCTCTCCTGTCTCTTAGTAGATATTCCGAAATGGGGTGGTTTCGTGATAAAAAACCATCCCTGTTGGGGCCCTTTCCTCTACCTCTGCCCCTTTGGAAACTACGTGATGGGTTCTTCCCAGTGTGTTGACTTCCCCTAGCTCTCCTACTGGGATTTCGTGCAGTATCGGAATCAGACAGATCTTGCTCTGAGGAGGACTGTTCGGTCTCAATCTCCAGCCCCCCCATATTTTTGACACTGTAGTCGAAGATTTTCCCGTCTTTAAAATCAGCGGTATCTCGGACATATTGGAAATGCTTTCTCTCCTTAATATGTCCGGTAAATTTTTCAATACCCTGTTGGAGTGCTACCTCTTTTCTCTCATAATCTGAATTATTTGAGAATCTCCTGACTGATTCAATGCCATCTTTTAATTCCGCTGTACTGCGTGCCAACAATATTCTTTCCTCCTCTAGTAGGATCCCCATGAACCTGAGGGACGAGTCAATGGACTCCTTCTCCCATTTGCGGAGGAGATCAGGAGACCTGACTCGTGCAGCAGGAATGAGGGCAATACGTAGGCCCCTCGGTACAATCTTATTTCTGAGATAGGTCTCAAGTGTCTGAATCTCCCACCACGACCTAATGTGGTCCTTATAGATCCTGGTGAGATGACTAAAGGAGGCGCTGATACTTAATTGTTGAGTCTGTGACACCAGTTCATTTTCAGAAAACACCTCCTGTGCGTCACTCATCCATTTAGCAACATTTATCTCACCAGTGAGAAAGCCTGCCATCCCCACTGTGAATTGTTCGATTGTAAAGTTTGACACTAAGCAACAATTGTTGCATTGATATATGACAATATCCGTTCACTTGATTGATTAATGGTATCACTGCCTATATGAACGATTAAAATTCGATTTTTATTGTAGAAAATCTTACTAAAATTGGGCTAAGTAGCCAAAGGTACTAAGAAGGCGTAAGCACGGTACACCAGACAGATGGAGGAGCGATAGAAAAACTGTTGTTAGCACCATTTGCTGCCAAACAACACTTCCCCCTGTCTGTATTATGATATAACACCTGGTCAATCCGTGCCACTAACACGTGTCCCTACGCGTTTCCTCACCGCTGATATTCACGGTGATTCATCAGGGGTCACACTGATGCGATAACAACACATCTATATTTGATTATGTGATATGGCCGGGAGACACCTATTGCGTGTCTCAGATCATTCACCCGGCTCGTGTACGACACTAGTCAGCTGGTCGAACACGAGCCGAGTGAGATGCCGGACATATGTAGTACTAACCCCTCCCTCCCTGGAGTGACGCGGCGGCCGGGCAGCCAATCCCCGCGAGGCTGGGCGGCCAGAGCAGGGCCGGCCCCCGGGCGCTCGCTGTCACTGCAGGGGGGAGGAACAAGAGCGTCCCTAGTAACCAGGGATTACCAGGCGGCCGTAACCCACTGGCCTGGGATATTGCAGCTAGGAAGAGTAACCAGAGAAGAACACAGCGATCCTGAGCCCACACTGTGGCACATTCGATCACTGTGTGTGTCATCCTGCAATGGGAGACTCCGCAATCCCGGAGTGCAGTTGACAATGTGCACTCGATCGCCGTATTTGTGAACAGAGGAAAAGGGGGAGTGTATAGCAATTCATTACACACTAAGGGACCGCTCCAACCTCCCTAAAAATGCAAGCCATACTATAGGGATTCATGCGTTAGACTGGCAATGGGGCAATTGAACATGGGCAGGGTGTGACATATGATTCACTCCGGCCCCAAGTGACATATGACCAATTCAGAGGAAACAGTTAAACGATATCTGTTCATTGAGACCCGCCGGTTTCATGGTATGCATGCGGAAAATCCATTGGGCCTCTTTTTGCAGAATCCTTTTGTCCCAATTGCCCCCCCTGGCAGATGGCCTAATCTGTTCAATCCCCTGGAATTTGATGACGTGGGTATCACCGCCATGTTTTTCCCAAACATGTCGGGCCACTGAAGTGTCCACATTGCGGCGAATGTCGCCTATATGATCCCTTATTCGTCTCCTGAATTCTCTAATTGTCTTGCCAATATACTGCAGTCCGCATACACATGAGATCAGGTACACGATGCCCCTAGTTTTGCAGTTGATGAAGGATCTATTTTCATATGTCCGACCAGTCGTGTGGCTATTGAAATTCTTGCTACAAGAAATCGATTCGCAAGCTCTGCAGGACCCACATCTAAATGTACCCTTAATGTTATGTGTAAGCCATGTGGTAGGGCGAATGGACAACATATGGCTATGGACTATACGATCCCTGATATTCCTACCCCTCCTATAGGTAACTGATGGTCTGTTGCCTACAAGGTCCCCTACATCTGGATCTGTCCTGAGGATCCCCCAGTAGGTCTGTAGGATCCTGATAACTTCCTGATTTGATGAATCGTACGTGCCTATAATGCGCATTTGGTCATCGGTCGTACGTATTTTGGGGTTTAGGAGTTCGCTCCTATTGCAATGAAAGGCATTGCGATAGGCCGATCCCAGGACATCATGGGGATAACCCCTCCGGCGAAATCTATTCTGTAGGTCAGAGGCAGCTAGTTTGAAGTCAGTCAAAGTGGAACAGTTCCTACGTACCCTTAGGTACTGACCTTTGGGTATGCCCTTTCTCAAAGGTGCGGGATGCCAGCTCTCCCATCGAAGGAGACTATTCGTTGCTGTCTCCTTCCTGAAGATGTTGGTTTGTATATACCCCTGTTCGGTTTTATATATATTGATATCCAAGAAGGTCATTTTACTCTCATGGATAACAGATGTAAAAAAGAGCCCCATTTCGTTAACATTAAGGATGTCCACAAATTCGCTGAACTCCTCTTTAGTTCCAGACCACAAAATCATGATGTCATCAATAAATCTTAGCCAGAGGATGATCATAGATGTCCATCGATCCATCTCCTCCCCAAATACAATCATTTTCTCCCACCAGCCCAGATATAAGTTGGCATAGGATGGTGCACAGGGGGTCCCCATCGCTACCCCCCTTAGTTGGTGGAAGAATTTGCCATCAAACAGGAAGAAGTTTTGCTCAAGAACAAAACGAAGGAGGCTGACCACGAACTCGTTATGGGCCTGAAAATGTGTTCCCCTTTCCTTCAAAAAGTCTTCTACAGCTCTGCATCCCATGGCATGGGGAATCGAGCTGTATAAGGCCTCCACATCCAGTGAAGCCAGATGTACACCAGGATCACATTTGATGCCCTCCAAGCGTCTAAGTACATCCATGGTGTCACGGACGTACGATGGGAGGGCCACTACAAATGGACTCAAGATCCGATCAATATAGAGACTAGCATTCTGAGTCAGGTTATCAACCCCAGAGACAATGGGGCGACCCTTGAGAGGAGATGTGCCCTTATGTACCTTGGGCAGGCTGTAAAAGGTGGCATATTGTGGATGATCAGTCAGGATAAAGCGTTGTTCATTAATGCTCACCAGATTAAGCGATCGGCCTTGATTTACCAATCTCTTTAATTGGTTTGCAAAAGTTGGCATAGGATCACTTAATAGAATTCTATAGCATGCTGTGTCACTCAGAATGTGGTGGCACATATCACTATACTGATTGCGATCCATCACCACAATATTACCACCTTTGTCTGATGGTTTAATGACAATACTGTCATCCTGCTCAAGGGCCTGTAGGCCTGCCATCTCATCTCTGGAGGTATTAAATTTGATAGTCTTAGAAGAATCCAGTTTCCTGAGCTGGTCCACCACTACCTCCAGAAATACATCCATTGAGGTATTATCATTGATAGGGGCATTTCTGGTGGAGGGCTGCCTCAACTCTGTGAAGGGACCATCACCCACATTTCTCTGACCTTCTTCCAATAATTGATTAAGTATTCTGAAATGTGGCATATCCTCCTCAGAAATCCCCAGTTCAAGGCATTCACGCCTATCGTGGGTTTTGAAAAATTTCTTCCATTTCAATTTGCGCACGAATAGATTCAGATCCTTGACCCACGTAAAAAGGTTGAATCTATTCGTGGGCACAAATGATAAACCTTTCTTCAGAATGCTAGTCTCCTCGGTCGTTAGGGTACGTGATGAAAGGTTGATGATCTGCAAATCATCCTCATGATTCCCCGACACTACATCTCTCTCCTGTCTCTTAGTAGATATTCCGAAATGGGGTGGTTTCGTGATAAAAAACCATCCCTGTTGGGGCCCTTTCCTCTACCTCTGCCCCTTTGGAAACTACGTGATGGGTTCTTCCCAGTGTGTTGACTTCCCCTAGCTCTCCTACTGGGATTTCGTGCAGTATCGGAATCAGACAGATCTTGCTCTGAGGAGGACTGTTCGGTCTCAATCTCCAGCCCCCCCATATTTTTGACACTGTAGTCGAAGTTTTTCCCGTCTTTAAAATCAGCGGTATCTTGGACATATTGGAAATGCTTTCTCTCCTTAATATGTCCGGTAAATTTTTCAATACCCTGTTGGAGTGCTACCTCTTTTCTCTCATAATCTGAATTATTTGAGAATCTCCTGACTGATTCAATGCCATCTTTTAATTCCGCTGTACTGCGTGCCAACAATATTCTTTCCTCCTCTAGTAGGATCCCCATGAACCTGAGGGACGAGTCAATGGACTCCTTCTCCCATTTGCGGAGGAGATCAGGAGACCTGACTCGTGCAGCAGGAATGAGGGCAATACGTAGGCCCCTCGGTACAATCTTATTTCTGAGATAGGTCTCAAGTGTCTGAATCTCCCACCACGACCTAATGTGGTCCTTATAGATCCTGGTGAGATGACTAAAGGAGGCGCTGATACTTAATTGTTGAGTCTGTGACACCAGTTCATTTTCAGAAAACACCTCCTGTGCGTCACTCATCCATTTAGCAACATTTATCTCACCAGTGAGAAAGCCTGCCATCCCCACTGTGAATTGTTCGATTGTAAAGTTTGACACTAAGCAACAATTGTTGCATTGATATATGACAATATCCGTTCACTTGATTGATTAATGGTATCACTGCCTATATGAACGATTAAAATTCGATTTTTATTGTAGAAAATCTTACTAAAATTGGGCTAAGTAGCCAAAGGTACTAAGAAGGCGTAAGCACGGTACACCAGACAGATGGAGGAGCGATAGAAAAACTGTTGTTAGCACCATTTGCTGCCAAACAACACTTCCCCCTGTCTGTATTATGATATAACACCTGGTCAATCCGTGCCACTAACACGTGTCCCTACGCGTTTCCTCACCGCTGATATTCACGGTGATTCATCAGGGGTCACACTGATGCGATAACAACACATCTATATTTGATTATGTGATATGGCCGGGAGACACCTATTGCGTGTCTCAGATCATTCACCCGGCTCGTGTACGACACTAGTCAGCTGGTCGAACACGAGCCGAGTGAGATGCCGGACATATGTAGTACTAACCCCTCCCTCCCTGGAGTGACGCAGCGGCCGGGCAGCCAATCCCCGCGAGGCTGGGCGGCCAGAGCAGGGCCGGCCCCCGGGCGCTCGCTGTCACTGCAGGGGGGAGGAACAAGAGCGTCCCTAGTAACCAGGGATTACCAGGCGGCCGTAACCCACTGGCCTGGGATATTGCAGCTAGGAAGAGTAACCAGAGAAGAACACAGCGATCCTGAGCCCACACTGTGGCACATTCGATCACTGTGTGTGTCATCCTGCAATGGGAGACTCCGCAATCCCGGAGTGCAGTTGACAATGTGCACTCGATCGCCGTATTTGTGAACAGAGGAAAAGGGGGAGTGTATAGCAATTCATTACACACTAAGGGACCGCTCCAACCTCCCTAAAAATGCAAGCCATACTATAGGGATTCATGCGTTAGACTGGCAATGGGGCAATTGAACATGGGCAGGGTGTGACATATGATTCACTCCGGCCCCAGGTGACATATGACCAATTCAGAGGAAACAGTTAAACGATATCTGTTCATTGAGACCCGCCGGTTTCATGGTATGCATGCGGAAAATCCATTGGGCCTCTTTTTGCAGAATCCTTTTGTCCCAATTGCCCCCCCTGGCAGATGGCCTAATCTGTTCAATCCCCTGGAATTTGATGACGTGGGTATCACCGCCATGTTTTTCCCAAACATGTCGGGCCACTGAAGTGTCCACATTGCGGCGAATGTCGCCTATATGATCCCTTATTCGTCTCCTGAATTCTCTAATTGTCTTGCCAATATACTGCAGTCCGCATACACATGAGATCAGGTACACGATGCCCCTAGTTTTGCAGTTGATGAAGGATCTATTTTCATATGTCCGACCAGTCGTGTGGCTATTGAAATTCTTGCTACAAGAAATCGATTCGCAAGCTCTGCAGGACCCACATCTAAATGTACCCTTAATGTTATGTGTAAGCCATGTGGTAGGGCGAATGGACAACATATGGCTATGGACTATACGATCCCTGATATTCCTACCCCTCCTATAGGTAACTGATGGTCTGTTGCCTACAAGGTCCCCTACATCTGGATCTGTCCTGAGGATCCCCCAGTAGGTCTGTAGGATCCTGATAACTTCCTGATTTGATGAATCGTACGTGCCTATAATGCGCATTTGGTCATCGGTCGTACGTATTTTGGGGTTTAGGAGTTCGCTCCTATTGCAATGAAAGGCATTGCGATAGGCCGATCCCAGGACATCATGGGGATAACCCCTCCGGCGAAATCTATTCTGTAGGTCAGAGGCAGCTAGTTTGAAGTCAGTCAAAGTGGAACAGTTCCTACGTACCCTTAGGTACTGACCTTTGGGTATGCCCTTTCTCAAAGGTGCGGGATGCCAGCTCTCCCATCGAAGGAGACTATTCGTTGCTGTCTCCTTCCTGAAGATGTTGGTTTGTATATACCCCTGTTCGGTTTTATATATATTGATATCCAAGAAGGTCATTTTACTCTCATGGATAACAGATGTAAAAAAGAGCCCCATTTCGTTAACATTAAGGATGTCCACAAATTCGCTGAACTCCTCTTTAGTTCCAGACCACAAAATCATGATGTCATCAATAAATCTTAGCCAGAGGATGATCATAGATGTCCATCGATCCATCTCCTCCCCAAATACAATCATTTTCTCCCACCAGCCCAGATATAAGTTGGCATAGGATGGTGCACAGGGGGTCCCCATCGCTACCCCCCTTAGTTGGTGGAAGAATTTGCCATCAAACAGGAAGAAGTTTTGCTCAAGAACAAAACGAAGGAGGCTGACCACGAACTCGTTATGGGCCTGAAAATGTGTTCCCCTTTCCTTCAAAAAGTCTTCTACAGCTCTGCATCCCATGGCATGGGGAATCGAGCTGTATAAGGCCTCCACATCCAGTGAAGCCAGATGTACACCAGGATCACATTTGATGCCCTCCAAGCGTCTAAGTACATCCATGGTGTCACGGACGTACGATGGGAGGGCCACTACAAATGGACTCAAGATCCGATCAATATAGAGACTAGCATTCTGAGTCAGGTTATCAACCCCAGAGACAATGGGGCGACCCTTGAGAGGAGATGTGCCCTTATGTACCTTGGGCAGGCTGTAAAAGGTGGCATATTGTGGATGATCAGTCAGGATAAAGCGTTGTTCATTAATGCTCACCAGATTAAGCGATCGGCCTTGATTTACCAATCTCTTTAATTGGTTTGCAAAAGTTGGCATAGGATCACTTAATAGAATTCTATAGCATGCTGTGTCACTCAGAATGCGGTGGCACATATCACTATACTGATTGCGATCCATCACCACAATATTACCACCTTTGTCTGATGGTTTAATGACAATACTGTCATCCTGCTCAAGGGCCTGTAGGCCTGCCATCTCATCTCTGGAGGTATTAAATTTGATAGTCTTAGAAGAATCCAGTTTCCTGAGCTGGTCCACCACTACCTCCAGAAATACATCCATTGAGGTATTATCATTGATAGGGGCATTTCTGGTGGAGGGCTGCCTCAACTCTGTGAAGGGACCATCACCCACATTTCTCTGACCTTCTTCCAATAATTGATTAAGTATTCTGAAATGTGGCATATCCTCCTCAGAAATCCCCAGTTCAAGGCATTCACGCCTATCGTGGGTTTTGAAAAATTTCTTCCATTTCAATTTGCGCACGAATAGATTCAGATCCTTGACCCACGTAAAAAGGTCGAATCTATTCGTGGGCACAAATGATAAACCTTTCTTCAGAATGCTAGTCTCCTCGGTCGTTAGGGTACGTGATGAAAGGTTGATGATCTGCAAATCATCCTCATGATTCCCCGACACTACATCTCTCTCCTGTCTCTTAGTAGATATTCCGAAATGGGGTGGTTTCGTGATAAAAAACCATCCCTGTTGGGGCCCTTTCCTCTACCTCTGCCCCTTTGGAAACTACGTGATGGGTTCTTCCCAGTGTGTTGACTTCCCCTAGCTCTCCTACTGGGATTTCGTGCAGTATCGGAATCAGACAGATCTTGCTCTGAGGAGGACTGTTCGGTCTCAATCTCCAGCCCCCCCATATTTTTGACACTGTAGTCGAAGATTTTCCCGTCTTTAAAATCAGCGGTATCTCGGACATATTGGAAATGCTTTCTCTCCTTAATATGTCCGGTAAATTTTTCAATACCCTGTTGGAGTGCTACCTCTTTTCTCTCATAATCTGAATTATTTGAGAATCTCCTGACTGATTCAATGCCATCTTTTAATTCCGCTGTACTGCGTGCCAACAATATTCTTTCCTCCTCTAGTAGGATCCCCATGAACCTGAGGGACGAGTCAATGGACTCCTTCTCCCATTTGCGGAGGAGATCAGGAGACCTGACTCGTGCAGCAGGAATGAGGGCAATACGTAGGCCCCTCGGTACAATCTTATTTCTGAGATAGGTCTCAAGTGTCTGAATCTCCCACCACGACCTAATGTGGTCCTTATAGATCCTGGTGAGATGACTAAAGGAGGCGCTGATACTTAATTGTTGAGTCTGTGACACCAGTTCATTTTCAGAAAACACCTCCTGTGCGTCACTCATCCATTTAGCAACATTTATCTCACCAGTGAGAAAGCCTGCCATCCCCACTGTGAATTGTTCGATTGTAAAGTTTGACACTAAGCAACAATTGTTGCATTGATATATGACAATATCCGTTCACTTGATTGATTAATGGTATCACTGCCTATATGAACGATTAAAATTCGATTTTTATTGTAGAAAATCTTACTAAAATTGGGCTAAGTAGCCAAAGGTACTAAGAAGGCGTAAGCACGGTACACCAGACAGATGGAGGAGCGATAGAAAAACTGTTGTTAGCACCATTTGCTGCCAAACAACACTTCCCCCTGTCTGTATTATGATATAACACCTGGTCAATCCGTGCCACTAACACGTGTCCCTACGCGTTTCCTCACCGCTGATATTCACGGTGATTCATCAGGGGTCACACTGATGCGATAACAACACATCTATATTTGATTATGTGATATGGCCGGGAGACACCTATTGCGTGTCTCAGATCATTCACCCGGCTCGTGTACGACACTAGTCAACTGGTCGAACACGAGCCGAGTGAGATGCCGGACATATGTAGTACTAACCCCTCCCTCCCTGGAGTGACGCGGCGGCCGGGCAGCCAATCCCCGCGAGGCTGGGCGGCCAGAGCAGGGCCGGCCCCCGGGCGCTCGCTGTCACTGCAGGGGGGAGGAACAAGAGCGTCCCTAGTAACCAGGGATTACCAGGCGGCCGTAACCCACTGGCCTGGGATATTGCAGCTAGGAAGAGTAACCAGAGAAGAACACAGCGATCCTGAGCCCACACTGTGGCACATTCGATCACTGTGTGTGTCATCCTGCAATGGGAGACTCCGCAATCCCGGAGTGCAGTTGACAATGTGCACTCGATCGCCGTATTTGTGAACAGAGGAAAAGGGGGAGTGTATAGCAATTCATTACACACTAAGGGACCGCTCCAACCTCCCTAAAAATGCAAGCCATACTATAGGGATTCATGCGTTAGACTGGCAATGGGGCAATTGAACATGGGCAGGGTGTGACATATGATTCACTCCGGCCCCAGGTGACATATGACCAATTCAGAGGAAACAGTTAAACGATATCTGTTCATTGAGACCCGCCGGTTTCATGGTATGCATGCGGAAAATCCATTGGGCCTCTTTTTGCAGAATCCTTTTGTCCCAATTGCCCCCCCTGGCAGATGGCCTAATCTGTTCAATCCCCTGGAATTTGATGACGTGGGTATCACCGCCATGTTTTTCCCAAACATGTCGGGCCACTGAAGTGTCCACATTGCGGCGAATGTCGCCTATATGATCCCTTATTCGTCTCCTGAATTCTCTAATTGTCTTGCCAATATACTGCAGTCCGCATACACATGAGATCAGGTACACGATGCCCCTAGTTTTGCAGTTGATGAAGGATCTATTTTCATATGTCCGACCAGTCGTGTGGCTATTGAAATTCTTGCTACAAGAAATCGATTCGCAAGCTCTGCAGGACCCACATCTAAATGTACCCTTAATGTTATGTGTAAGCCATGTGGTAGGGCGAATGGACAACATATGGCTATGGACTATACGATCCCTGATATTCCTACCCCTCCTATAGGTAACTGATGGTCTGTTGCCTACAAGGTCCCCTACATCTGGATCTGTCCTGAGGATCCCCCAGTAGGTCTGTAGGATCCTGATAACTTCCTGATTTGATGAATCGTACGTGCCTATAATGCGCATTTGGTCATCGGTCGTACGTATTTTGGGGTTTAGGAGTTCGCTCCTATTGCAATGAAAGGCATTGCGATAGGCCGATCCCAGGACATCATGGGGATAACCCCTCCGGCGAAATCTATTCTGTAGGTCAGAGGCAGCTAGTTTGAAGTCAGTCAAAGTGGAACAGTTCCTACGTACCCTTAGGTACTGACCTTTGGGTATGCCCTTTCTCAAAGGTGCGGGATGCCAGCTCTCCCATCGAAGGAGACTATTCGTTGCTGTCTCCTTCCTGAAGATGTTGGTTTGTATATACCCCTGTTCGGTTTTATATATATTGATATCCAAGAAGGTCATTTTACTCTCATGGATAACAGATGTAAAAAAGAGCCCCATTTCGTTAACATTAAGGATGTCCACAAATTCGCTGAACTCCTCTTTAGTTCCAGACCACAAAATCATGATGTCATCAATAAATCTTAGCCAGAGGATGATCATAGATGTCCATCGATCCATCTCCTCCCCAAATACAATCATTTTCTCCCACCAGCCCAGATATAAGTTGGCATAGGATGGTGCACAGGGGGTCCCCATCGCTACCCCCCTTAGTTGGTGGAAGAATTTGCCATCAAACAGGAAGAAGTTTTGCTCAAGAACAAAACGAAGGAGGCTGACCACGAACTCGTTATGGGCCTGAAAATGTGTTCCCCTTTCCTTCAAAAAGTCTTCTACAGCTCTGCATCCCATGGCATGGGGAATCGAGCTGTATAAGGCCTCCACATCCAGTGAAGCCAGATGTACACCAGGATCACATTTGATGCCCTCCAAGCGTCTAAGTACATCCATGGTGTCACGGACGTACGATGGGAGGGCCACTACAAATGGACTCAAGATCCGATCAATATAGAGACTAGCATTCTGAGTCAGGTTATCAACCCCAGAGACAATGGGGCGACCCTTGAGAGGAGATGTCCCCTTATGTACCTTGGGCAGGCTGTAAAAGGTGGCATATTGTGGATGATCAGTCAGGATAAAGCGTTGTTCATTAATGCTCACCAGATTAAGCGATCGGCCTTGATTTACCAATCTCTTTAATTGGTTTGCAAAAGTTGGCATAGGATCACTTAATAGAATTCTATAGCATGCTGTGTCACTCAGAATGCGGTGGCACATATCACTATACTGATTGCGATCCATCACCACAATATTACCACCTTTGTCTGATGGTTTAATGACAATACTGTCATCCTGCTCAAGGGCCTGTAGGCCTGCCATCTCATCTCTGGAGGTATTAAATTTGATAGTCTTAGAAGAATCCAGTTTCCTGAGCTGGTCCACCACTACCTCCAGAAATACATCCATTGAGGTATTATCATTGATAGGGGCATTTCTGGTGGAGGGCTGCCTCAACTCTGTGAAGGGACCATCACCCACATTTCTCTGACCTTCTTCCAATAATTGATTAAGTATTCTGAAATGTGGCATATCCTCCTCAGAAATCCCCAGTTCAAGGCATTCACGCCTATCG
Source organism: Rhinoderma darwinii (assembly GCF_050947455.1). NCBI lineage: Eukaryota > Metazoa > Chordata > Amphibia > Anura > Rhinodermatidae > Rhinoderma > Rhinoderma darwinii. The sequence goes on along the minus strand of NW_027461846.1, from coordinate 118,847 downwards.
TGGGTTTTGAAAAATGTCTTCCATTTCAATTTGCGCACGAATAGATTCAGATCCTTGACCCACGTAAAAAGGTCGAATCTATTCGTGGGCACAAATGATAAACCTTTCTTCAGAATGCTAGTCTCCTCGGTCGTTAGGGTACGTGATGAAAGGTTGATGATCTGCAAATCATCCTCATGATTCCCCGACACTACATCTCTCTCCTGTCTCTTAGTAGATATTCCGAAATGGGGTGGTTTCGTGATAAAAAACCATCCCTGTTGGGGCCCTTTCCTCTACCTCTGCCCCTTTGGAAACTACGTGATGGGTTCTTCCCAGTGTGTTGACTTCCCCTAGCTCTCCTACTGGGATTTCGTGCAGTATCGGAATCAGACAGATCTTGCTCTGAGGAGGACTGTTCGGTCTCAATCTCCAGCCCCCCCATATTTTTGACACTGTAGTCGAAGATTTTCCCGTCTTTAAAATCAGCGGTATCTCGGACATATTGGAAATGCTTTCTCTCCTTAATATGTCCGGTAAATTTTTCAATACCCTGTTGGAGTGCTACCTCTTTTCTCTCATAATCTGAATTATTTGAGAATCTCCTGACTGATTCAATGCCATCTTTTAATTCCGCTGTACTGCGTGCCAACAATATTCTTTCCTCCTCTAGTAGGATCCCCATGAACCTGAGGGACGAGTCAATGGACTCCTTCTCCCATTTGCGGAGGAGATCAGGAGACCTGACTCGTGCAGCAGGAATGAGGGCAATACGTAGGCCCCTCGGTACAATCTTATTTCTGAGATAGGTCTCAAGTGTCTGAATCTCCCACCACGACCTAATGTGGTCCTTATAGATCCTGGTGAGATGACTAAAGGAGGCGCTGATACTTAATTGTTGAGTCTGTGACACCAGTTCATTTTCAGAAAACACCTCCTGTGCGTCACTCATCCATTTAGCAACATTTATCTCACCAGTGAGAAAGCCTGCCATCCCCACTGTGAATTGTTCGATTGTAAAGTTTGACACTAAGCAACAATTGTTGCATTGATATATGACAATATCCGTTCACTTGATTGATTAATGGTATCACTGCCTATATGAACGATTAAAATTCGATTTTTATTGTAGAAAATCTTACTAAAATTGGGCTAAGTAGCCAAAGGTACTAAGAAGGCGTAAGCACGGTACACCAGACAGATGGAGGAGCGATAGAAAAACTGTTGTTAGCACCATTTGCTGCCAAACAACACTTCCCCCTGTCTGTATTATGATATAACACCTGGTCAATCCGTGCCACTAACACGTGTCCCTACGCGTTTCCTCACCGCTGATATTCACGGTGATTCATCAGGGGTCACACTGATGCGATAACAACACATCTATATTTGATTATGTGATATGGCCGGGAGACACCTATTGCGTGTCTCAGATCATTCACCCGGCTCGTGTACGACACTAGTCAGCTGGTCGAACACGAGCCGAGTGAGATGCCGGACATATGTAGTACTAACCCCTCCCTCCCTGGAGTGACGCGGCGGCCGGGCAGCCAATCCCCGCGAGGCTGGGCGGCCAGAGCAGGGCCGGCCCCCGGGCGCTCGCTGTCACTGCAGGGGGGAGGAACAAGAGCGTCCCTAGTAACCAGGGATTACCAGGCGGCCGTAACCCACTGGCCTGGGATATTGCAGCTAGGAAGAGTAACCAGAGAAGAACACAGCGATCCTGAGCCCACACTGTGGCACATTCGATCACTGTGTGTGTCATCCTGCAATGGGAGACTCCGCAATCCCGGAGTGCAGTTGACAATGTGCACTCGATCGCCGTATTTGTGAACAGAGGAAAAGGGGGAGTGTATAGCAATTCATTACACACTAAGGGACCGCTCCAACCTCCCTAAAAATGCAAGCCATACTATAGGGATTCATGCGTTAGACTGGCAATGGGGCAATTGAACATGGGCAGGGTGTGACATATGATTCACTCCGGCCCCAAGTGACATATGACCAATTCAGAGGAAACAGTTAAACGATATCTGTTCATTGAGACCCGCCGGTTTCATGGTATGCATGCGGAAAATCCATTGGGCCTCTTTTTGCAGAATCCTTTTGTCCCAATTGCCCCCCCTGGCAGATGGCCTAATCTGTTCAATCCCCTGGAATTTGATGACGTGGGTATCACCGCCATGTTTTTCCCAAACATGTCGGGCCACTGAAGTGTCCACATTGCGGCGAATGTCGCCTATATGATCCCTTATTCGTCTCCTGAATTCTCTAATTGTCTTGCCAATATACTGCAGTCCGCATACACATGAGATCAGGTACACGATGCCCCTAGTTTTGCAGTTGATGAAGGATCTATTTTCATATGTCCGACCAGTCGTGTGGCTATTGAAATTCTTGCTACAAGAAATCGATTCGCAAGCTCTGCAGGACCCACATCTAAATGTACCCTTAATGTTATGTGTAAGCCATGTGGTAGGGCGAATGGACAACATATGGCTATGGACTATACGATCCCTGATATTCCTACCCCTCCTATAGGTAACTGATGGTCTGTTGCCTACAAGGTCCCCTACATCTGGATCTGTCCTGAGGATCCCCCAGTAGGTCTGTAGGATCCTGATAACTTCCTGATTTGATGAATCGTACGTGCCTATAATGCGCATTTGGTCATCGGTCGTACGTATTTTGGGGTTTAGGAGTTCGCTCCTATTGCAATGAAAGGCATTGCGATAGGCCGATCCCAGGACATCATGGGGATAACCCCTCCAGCGAAATCTATTCTGTAGGTCAGAGGCAGCTAGTTTGAAGTCAGTCAAAGTGGAACAGTTCCTACGTACCCTTAGGTACTGACCTTTGGGTATGCCCTTTCTCAAAGGTGCGGGATGCCAGCTCTCCCATCGAAGGAGACTATTCGTTGCTGTCTCCTTCCTGAAGATGTTGGTTTGTATATACCCCTGTTCGGTTTTATATATATTGATATCCAAGAAGGTCATTTTACTCTCATGGATAACAGATGTAAAAAAGAGCCCCATTTCGTTAACATTAAGGATGTCCACAAATTCGCTGAACTCCTCTTTAGTTCCAGACCACAAAATCATGATGTCATCAATAAATCTTAGCCAGAGGATGATCATAGATGTCCATCGATCCATCTCCTCCCCAAATACAATCATTTTCTCCCACCAGCCCAGATATAAGTTGGCATAGGATGGTGCACAGGGGGTCCCCATCGCTACCCCCCTTAGTTGGTGGAAGAATTTGCCATCAAACAGGAAGAAGTTTTGCTCAAGAACAAAACGAAGGAGGCTGACCACGAACTCGTTATGGGCCTGAAAATGTGTTCCCCTTTCCTTCAAAAAGTCTTCTACAGCTCTGCATCCCATGGCATGGGGAATCGAGCTGTATAAGGCCTCCACATCCAGTGAAGCCAGATGTACACCAGGATCACATTTGATGCCCTCCAAGCGTCTAAGTACATCCATGGTGTCACGGACGTACGATGGGAGGGCCACTACAAATGGACTCAAGATCCGATCAATATAGAGACTAGCATTCTGAGTCAGGTTATCAACCCCAGAGACAATGGGGCGACCCTTGAGAGGAGATGTGCCCTTATGTACCTTGGGCAGGCTGTAAAAGGTGGCATATTGTGGATGATCAGTCAGGATAAAGCGTTGTTCATTAATGCTCACCAGATTAAGCGATCGGCCTTGATTTACCAATCTCTTTAATTGGTTTGCAAAAGTTGGCATAGGATCACTTAATAGAATTCTATAGCATGCTGTGTCACTCAGAATGCGGTGGCACATATCACTATACTGATTGCGATCCATCACCACAATATTACCACCTTTGTCTGATGGTTTAATGACAATACTGTCATCCTGCTCAAGGGCCTGTAGGCCTGCCATCTCATCTCTGGAGGTATTAAATTTGATAGTCTTAGAAGAATCCAGTTTCCTGAGCTGGTCCACCACTACCTCCAGAAATACATCCATTGAGGTATTATCATTGATAGGGGCATTTCTGGTGGAGGGCTGCCTCAACTCTGTGAAGGGACCATCACCCACATTTCTCTGACCTTCTTCCAATAATTGATTAAGTATTCTGAAATGTGGCATATCCTCCTCAGAAATCCCCAGTTCAAGGCATTCACGCCTATCGTGGGTTTTGAAAAATTTCTTCCATTTCAATTTGCGCACGAATAGATTCAGATCCTTGACCCACGTAAAAAGGTCGAATCTATTCGTGGGCACAAATGATAAACCTTTCTTCAGAATGCTAGTCTCCTCGGTCGTTAGGGTACGTGATGAAAGGTTGATGATCTGCAAATCATCCTCATGATTCCCCGACACTACATCTCTCTCCTGTCTCTTAGTAGATATTCCGAAATGGGGTGGTTTCGTGATAAAAAACCATCCCTGTTGGGGCCCTTTCCTCTACCTCTGCCCCTTTGGAAACTACGTGATGGGTTCTTCCCAGTGTGTTGACTTCCCCTAGCTCTCCTACTGGGATTTCGTGCAGTATCGGAATCAGACAGATCTTGCTCTGAGGAGGACTGTTCGGTCTCAATCTCCAGCCCCCCCATATTTTTGACACTGTAGTCGAAGATTTTCCCGTCTTTAAAATCAGCGGTATCTCGGACATATTGGAAATGCTTTCTCTCCTTAATATGTCCGGTAAATTTTTCAATACCCTGTTGGAGTGCTACCTCTTTTCTCTCATAATCTGAATTATTTGAGAATCTCCTGACTGATTCAATGCCATCTTTTAATTCCGCTGTACTGCGTGCCAACAATATTCTTTCCTCCTCTAGTAGGATCCCCATGAACCTGAGGGACGAGTCAATGGACTCCTTCTCCCATTTGCGGAGGAGATCAGGAGACCTGACTCGTGCAGCAGGAATGAGGGCAATACGTAGGCCCCTCGGTACAATCTTATTTCTGAGATAGGTCTCAAGTGTCTGAATCTCCCACCACGACCTAATGTGGTCCTTATAGATCCTGGTGAGATGACTAAAGGAGGCGCTGATACTTAATTGTTGAGTCTGTGACACCAGTTCATTTTCAGAAAACACCTCCTGTGCGTCACTCATCCATTTAGCAACATTTATCTCACCAGTGAGAAAGCCTGCCATCCCCACTGTGAATTGTTCGATTGTAAAGTTTGACACTAAGCAACAATTGTTGCATTGATATATGACAATATCCGTTCACTTGATTGATTAATGGTATCACTGCCTATATGAACGATTAAAATTCGATTTTTATTGTAGAAAATCTTACTAAAATTGGGCTAAGTAGCCAAAGGTACTAAGAAGGCGTAAGCACGGTACACCAGACAGATGGAGGAGCGATAGAAAAACTGTTGTTAGCACCATTTGCTGCCAAACAACACTTCCCCCTGTCTGTATTATGATATAACACCTGGTCAATCCGTGCCACTAACACGTGTCCCTACGCGTTTCCTCACCGCTGATATTCACGGTGATTCATCAGGGGTCACACTGATGCGATAACAACACATCTATATTTGATTATGTGATATGGCCGGGAGACACCTATTGCGTGTCTCAGATCATTCACCCGGCTCGTGTACGACACTAGTCAGCTGGTCGAACACGAGCCGAGTGAGATGCCGGACATATGTAGTACTAACCCCTCCCTCCCTGGAGTGACGCGGCGGCCGGGCAGCCAATCCCCGCGAGGCTGGGCGGCCAGAGCAGGGCCGGCCCCCGGGCGCTCGCTGTCACTGCAGGGGGGAGGAACAAGAGCGTCCCTAGTAACCAGGGATTACCAGGCGGCCGTAACCCACTGGCCTGGGATATTGCAGCTAGGAAGAGTAACCAGAGAAGAACACAGCGATCCTGAGCCCACACTGTGGCACATTCGATCACTGTGTGTGTCATCCTGCAATGGGAGACTCCGCAATCCCGGAGTGCAGTTGACAATGTGCACTCGATCGCCGTATTTGTGAACAGAGGAAAAGGGGGAGTGTATAGCAATTCATTACACACTAAGGGACCGCTCCAACCTCCCTAAAAATGCAAGCCATACTATAGGGATTCATGCGTTAGACTGGCAATGGGGCAATTGAACATGGGCAGGGTGTGACATATGATTCACTCCGGCCCCAAGTGACATATGACCAATTCAGAGGAAACAGTTAAACGATATCTGTTCATTGAGACCCGCCGGTTTCATGGTATGCATGCGGAAAATCCATTGGGCCTCTTTTTGCAGAATCCTTTTGTCCCAATTGCCCCCCCTGGCAGATGGCCTAATCTGTTCAATCCCCTGGAATTTGATGACGTGGGTATCACCGCCATGTTTTTCCCAAACATGTCGGGCCACTGAAGTGTCCACATTGCGGCGAATGTCGCCTATATGATCCCTTATTCGTCTCCTGAATTCTCTAATTGTCTTGCCAATATACTGCAGTCCGCATACACATGAGATCAGGTACACGATGCCCCTAGTTTTGCAGTTGATGAAGGATCTATTTTCATATGTCCGACCAGTCGTGTGGCTATTGAAATTCTTGCTACAAGAAATCGATTCGCAAGCTCTGCAGGACCCACATCTAAATGTACCCTTAATGTTATGTGTAAGCCATGTGGTAGGGCGAATGGACAACATATGGCTATGGACTATACGATCCCTGATATTCCTACCCCTCCTATAGGTAACTGATGGTCTGTTGCCTACAAGGTCCCCTACATCTGGATCTGTCCTGAGGATCCCCCAGTAGGTCTGTAGGATCCTGATAACTTCCTGATTTGATGAATCGTACGTGCCTATAATGCGCATTTGGTCATCGGTCGTACGTATTTTGGGGTTTAGGAGTTCGCTCCTATTGCAATGAAAGGCATTGCGATAGGCCGATCCCAGGACATCATGGGGATAACCCCTCCGGCGAAATCTATTCTGTAGGTCAGAGGCAGCTAGTTTGAAGTCAGTCAAAGTGGAACAGTTCCTACGTACCCTTAGGTACTGACCTTTGGGTATGCCCTTTCTCAAAGGTGCGGGATGCCAGCTCTCCCATCGAAGGAGACTATTCGTTGCTGTCTCCTTCCTGAAGATGTTGGTTTGTATATACCCCTGTTCGGTTTTATATATATTGATATCCAAGAAGGTCATTTTACTCTCATGGATAACAGATGTAAAAAAGAGCCCCATTTCGTTAACATTAAGGATGTCCACAAATTCGCTGAACTCCTCTTTAGTTCCAGACCACAAAATCATGATGTCATCAATAAATCTTAGCCAGAGGATGATCATAGATGTCCATCGATCCATCTCCTCCCCAAATACAATCATTTTCTCCCACCAGCCCAGATATAAGTTGGCATAGGATGGTGCACAGGGGGTCCCCATCGCTACCCCCCTTAGTTGGTGGAAGAATTTGCCATCAAACAGGAAGAAGTTTTGCTCAAGAACAAAACGAAGGAGGCTGACCACGAACTCGTTATGGGCCTGAAAATGTGTTCCCCTTTCCTTCAAAAAGTCTTCTACAGCTCTGCATCCCATGGCATGGGGAATCGAGCTGTATAAGGCCTCCACATCCAGTGAAGCCAGATGTACACCAGGATCACATTTGATGCCCTCCAAGCGTCTAAGTACATCCATGGTGTCACGGACGTACGATGGGAGGGCCACTACAAATGGACTCAAGATCCGATCAATATAGAGACTAGCATTCTGAGTCAGGTTATCAACCCCAGAGACAATGGGGCGACCCTTGAGAGGAGATGTGCCCTTATGTACCTTGGGCAGGCTGTAAAAGGTGGCATATTGTGGATGATCAGTCAGGATAAAGCGTTGTTCATTAATGCTCACCAGATTAAGCGATCGGCCTTGATTTACCAATCTCTTTAATTGGTTTGCAAAAGTTGGCATAGGATCACTTAATAGAATTCTATAGCATGCTGTGTCACTCAGAATGCGGTGGCACATATCACTATACTGATTGCGATCCATCACCACAATATTACCACCTTTGTCTGATGGTTTAATGACAATACTGTCATCCTGCTCAAGGGCCTGTAGGCCTGCCATCTCATCTCTGGAGGTATTAAATTTGATAGTCTTAGAAGAATCCAGTTTCCTGAGCTGGTCCACCACTACCTCCAGAAATACATCCATTGAGGTATTATCATTGATAGGGGCATTTCTGGTGGAGGGCTGCCTCAACTCTGTGAAGGGACCATCACCCACATTTCTCTGACCTTCTTCCAATAATTGATTAAGTATTCTGAAATGTGGCATATCCTCCTCAGAAATCCCCAGTTCAAGGCATTCACGCCTATCGTGGGTTTTGAAAAATTTCTTCCATTTCAATTTGCGCACGAATAGATTCAGATCCTTGACCCACGTAAAAAGGTCGAATCTATTCGTGGGCACAAATGATAAACCTTTCTTCAGAATGCTAGTCTCCTCGGTCGTTAGGGTACGTGATGAAAGGTTGATGATCTGCAAATCATCCTCATGATTCCCCGACACTACATCTCTCTCCTGTCTCTTAGTAGATATTCCGAAATGGGGTGGTTTCGTGATAAAAAACCATCCCTGTTGGGGCCCTTTCCTCTACCTCTGCCCCTTTGGAAACTACGTGATGGGTTCTTCCCAGTGTGTTGACTTCCCCTAGCTCTCCTACTGGGATTTCGTGCAGTATCGGAATCAGACAGATCTTGCTCTGAGGAGGACTGTTCGGTCTCAATCTCCAGCCCCCCCATATTTTTGACACTGTAGTCGAAGATTTTCCCGTCTTTAAAATCAGCGGTATCTCGGACATATTGGAAATGCTTTCTCTCCTTAATATGTCCGGTAAATTTTTCAATACCCTGTTGGAGTGCTACCTCTTTTCTCTCATAATCTGAATTATTTGAGAATCTCCTGACTGATTCAATGCCATCTTTTAATTCCGCTGTACTGCGTGCCAACAATATTCTTTCCTCCTCTAGTAGGATCCCCATGAACCTGAGGGACGAGTCAATGGACTCCTTCTCCCATTTGCGGAGGAGATCAGGAGACCTGACTCGTGCAGCAGGAATGAGGGCAATACGTAGGCCCCTCGGTACAATCTTATTTCTGAGATAGGTCTCAAGTGTCTGAATCTCCCACCACAACCTAATGTGGTCCTTATAGATCCTGGTGAGATGACTAAAGGAGGCGCTGATACTTAATTGTTGAGTCTGTGACACCAGTTCATTTTCAGAAAACACCTCCTGTGCGTCACTCATCCATTTAGCAACATTTATCTCACCAGTGAGAAAGCCTGCCATCCCCACTGTGAATTGTTCGATTGTAAAGTTTGACACTAAGCAACAATTGTTGCATTGATATATGACAATATCCGTTCACTTGATTGATTAATGGTATCACTGCCTATATGAACGATTAAAATTCGATTTTTATTGTAGAAAATCTTACTAAAATTGGGCTAAGTAGCCAAAGGTACTAAGAAGGCGTAAGCACGGTACACCAGACAGATGGAGGAGCGATAGAAAAACTGTTGTTAGCACCATTTGCTGCCAAACAACACTTCCCCCTGTCTGTACTATGATATAACACCTGGTCAATCCGTGCCACTAACACGTGTCCCTACGCGTTTCCTCACCGCTGATATTCACGGTGATTCATCAGGGGTCACGCTGATGCGATAACAACACATCTATATTTGATTATGTGATATGGCCGGGAGACACCTATTGCGTGTCTCAGATCATTCACCCGGCTCGTGTACGACACTAGTCAGCTGGTCGAACACGAGCCGAGTGAGATGCCGGACATATGTAGTACTAACCCCTCCCTCCCTGGAGTGACGCGGCGGCCGGGCAGCCAATCCCCGCGAGGCTGGGCGGCCAGAGCAGGGCCGGCCCCCGGGCGCTCGCTGTCACTGCAGGGGGGAGGAACAAGAGCGTCCCTAGTAACCAGGGATTACCAGGCGGCCGTAACCCACTGGCCTGGGATATTGCAGCTAGGAAGAGTAACCAGAGAAGAACACAGCGATCCTGAGCCCACACTGTGGCACATTCGATCACTGTGTGTGTCATCCTGCAATGGGAGACTCCGCAATCCCGGAGTGCAGTTGACAATGTGCACTCGATCGCCGTATTTGTGAACAGAGGAAAAGGGGGAGTGTATAGCAATTCATTACACACTAAGGGACCGCTCCAACCTCCCTAAAAATGCAAGCCATACTATAGGGATTCATGCGTTAGACTGGCAATGGGGCAATTGAACATGGGCAGGGTGTGACATATGATTCACTCCGGCCCCAGGTGACATATGACCAATTCAGAGGAAACAGTTAAACGATATCTGTTCATTGAGACCCGCCGGTTTCATGGTATGCATGCGGAAAATCCATTGGGCCTCTTTTTGCAGAATCCTTTTGTCCCAATTGCCCCCCCTGGCAGATGGCCTAATCTGTTCAATCCCCTGGAATTTGATGACGTGGGTATCACCGCCATGTTTTTCCCAAACATGTCGGGCCACTGAAGTGTCCACATTGCGGCGAATGTCGCCTATATGATCCCTTATTCGTCTCCTGAATTCTCTAATTGTCTTGCCAATATACTGCAGTCCGCATACACATGAGATCAGGTACACGATGCCCCTAGTTTTGCAGTTGATGAAGGATCTATTTTCATATGTCCGACCAGTCGTGTGGCTATTGAAATTCTTGCTACAAGAAATCGATTCGCAAGCTCTGCAGGACCCACATCTAAATGTACCCTTAATGTTATGTGTAAGCCATGTGGTAGGGCGAATGGACAACATATGGCTATGGACTATACGATCCCTGATATTCCTACCCCTCCTATAGGTAACTGATGGTCTGTTGCCTACAAGGTCCCCTACATCTGGATCTGTCCTGAGGATCCCCCAGTAGGTCTGTAGGATCCTGATAACTTCCTGATTTGATGAATCGTACGTGCCTATAATGCGCATTTGGTCATCGGTCGTACGTATTTTGGGGTTTAGGAGTTCGCTCCTATTGCAATGAAAGGCATTGCGATAGGCCGATCCCAGGACATCATGGGGATAACCCCTCCGGCGAAATCTATTCTGTAGGTCAGAGGCAGCTAGTTTGAAGTCAGTCAAAGTGGAACAGTTCCTACGTACCCTTAGGTACTGACCTTTGGGTATGCCCTTTCTCAAAGGTGCGGGATGCCAGCTCTCCCATCGAAGGAGACTATTCGTTGCTGTCTCCTTCCTGAAGATGTTGGTTTGTATATACCCCTGTTCGGTTTTATATATATTGATATCCAAGAAGGTCATTTTACTCTCATGGATAACAGATGTAAAAAAGAGCCCCATTTCGTTAACATTAAGGATGTCCACAAATTCGCTGAACTCCTCTTTAGTTCCAGACCACAAAATCATGATGTCATCAATAAATCTTAGCCAGAGGATGATCATAGATGTCCATCGATCCATCTCCTCCCCAAATACAATCATTTTCTCCCACCAGCCCAGATATAAGTTGGCATAGGATGGTGCACAGGGGGTCCCCATCGCTACCCCCCTTAGTTGGTGGAAGAATTTGCCATCAAACAGGAAGAAGTTTTGCTCAAGAACAAAACGAAGGAGGCTGACCACGAACTCGTTATGGGCCTGAAAATGTGTTCCCCTTTCCTTCAAAAAGTCTTCTACAGCTCTGCATCCCATGGCATGGGGAATCGAGCTGTATAAGGCCTCCACATCCAGTGAAGCCAGATGTACACCAGGATCACATTTGATGCCCTCCAAGCGTCTAAGTACATCCATGGTGTCACGGACGTACGATGGGAGGGCCACTACAAATGGACTCAAGATCCGATCAATATAGAGACTAGCATTCTGAGTCAGGTTATCAACCCCAGAGACAATGGGGCGACCCTTGAGAGGAGATGTGCCCTTATGTACCTTGGGCAGGCTGTAAAAGGTGGCATATTGTGGATGATCAGTCAGGATAAAGCGTTGTTCATTAATGCTCACCAGATTAAGCGATCGGCCTTGATTTACCAATCTCTTTAATTGGTTTGCAAAAGTTGGCATAGGATCACTTAATAGAATTCTATAGCATGCTGTGTCACTCAGAATGCGGTGGCACATATCACTATACTGATTGCGATCCATCACCACAATATTACCACCTTTGTCTGATGGTTTAATGACAATACTGTCATCCTGCTCAAGGGCCTGTAGGCCTGCCATCTCATCTCTGGAGGTATTAAATTTGATAGTCTTAGAAGAATCCAGTTTCCTGAGCTGGTCCACCACTACCTCCAGAAATACATCCATTGAGGTATTATCATTGATAGGGGCATTTCTGGTGGAGGGCTGCCTCAACTCTGTGAAGGGACCATCACCCACATTTCTCTGACCTTCTTCCAATAATTGATTAAGTATTCTGAAATGTGGCATATCCTCCTCAGAAATCCCCAGTTCAAGGCATTCACGCCTATCGTGAGTTTTGAAAAATTTCTTCCATTTCAATTTGCGCACGAATAGATTCAGATCCTTGACCCACGTAAAAAGGTCGAATCTATTCGTGGGCACAAATGATAAACCTTTCTTCAGAATGCTAGTCTCCTCGGTCGTTAGGGTACGTGATGAAAGGTTGATGATCTGCAAATCATCCTCATGATTCCCCGACACTACATCTCTCTCCTGTCTCTTAGTAGATATTCCGAAATGGGGTGGTTTCGTGATAAAAAACCATCCCTGTTGGGGCCCTTTCCTCTACCTCTGCCCCTTTGGAAACTACGTGATGGGTTCTTCCCAGTGTGTTGACTTCCCCTAGCTCTCCTACTGGGATTTCGTGCAGTATCGGAATCAGACAGATCTTGCTCTGAGGAGGACTGTTCGGTCTCAATCTCCAGCCCCCCCATATTTTTGACACTGTAGTCGAAGATTTTCCCGTCTTTAAAATCAGCGGTATCTCGGACATATTGGAAATGCTTTCTCTCCTTAATATGTCCGGTAAATTTTTCAATACCCTGTTGGAGTGCTACCTCTTTTCTCTCATAATCTGAATTATTTGAGAATCTCCTGACTGATTCAATGCCATCTTTTAATTCCGCTGTACTGCGTGCCAACAATATTCTTTCCTCCTCTAGTAGGATCCCCATGAACCTGAGGGACGAGTCAATGGACTCCTTCTCCCATTTGCGGAGGAGATCAGGAGACCTGACTCGTGCAGCAGGAATGAGGGCAATACGTAGGCCCCCTCGGTACAATCTTATTTCTGAGATAGGTCTCAAGTGTCTGAATCTCCCACCACGACCTAATGTGGTCCTTATAGATCCTGGTGAGATGACTAAAGGAGGCGCTGATACTTAATTGTTGAGTCTGTGACACCAGTTCATTTTCAGAAAACACCTCCTGTGCGTCACTCATCCATTTAGCAACATTTATCTCACCAGTGAGAAAGCCTGCCATCCCCACTGTGAATTGTTCGATTGTAAAGTTTGACACTAAGCAACAATTGTTGCATTGATATATGACAATATCCGTTCACTTGATTGATTAATGGTATCACTGCCTATATGAACGATTAAAATTCGATTTTTATTGTAGAAAATCTTACTAAAATTGGGCTAAGTAGCCAAAGGTACTAAGAAGGCGTAAGCACGGTACACCAGACAGATGGAGGAGCGATAGAAAAACTGTTGTTAGCACCATTTGCTGCCAAACAACACTTCCCCCTGTCTGTATTATGATATAACACCTGGTCAATCCGTGCCACTAACACGTGTCCCTACGCGTTTCCTCACCGCTGATATTCACGGTGATTCATCAGGGGTCACACTGATGCGATAACAACACATCTATATTTGATTATGTGATATGGCCGGGAGACACCTATTGCGTGTCTCAGATCATTCACCCGGCTCGTGTACGACACTAGTCAGCTGGTCGAACACGAGCCGAGTGAGATGCCGGACATATGTAGTACTAACCCCTCCCTCCCTGGAGTGACGCGGCGGCCGGGCAGCCAATCCCCGCGAGGCTGGGCGGCCAGAGCAGGGCCGGCCCCCGGGCGCTCGCTGTCACTGCAGGGGGGAGGAACAAGAGCGTCCCTAGTAACCAGGGATTACCAGGCGGCCGTAACCCACTGGCCTGGGATATTGCAGCTAGGAAGAGTAACCAGAGAAGAACACAGCGATCCTGAGCCCACACTGTGGCACATTCGATCACTGTGTGTGTCATCCTGCAATGGGAGACTCCGCAATCCCGGAGTGCAGTTGACAATGTGCACTCGATCGCCGTATTTGTGAACAGAGGAAAAGGGGGAGTGTATAGCAATTCATTACACACTAAGGGACCGCTCCAACCTCCCTAAAAATGCAAGCCATACTATAGGGATTCATGCGTTAGACTGGCAATGGGGCAATTGAACATGGGCAGGGTGTGACATATGATTCACTCCGGCCCCAAGTGACATATGACCAATTCAGAGGAAACAGTTAAACGATATCTGTTCATTGAGACCCGCCGGTTTCATGGTATGCATGCGGAAAATCCATTGGGCCTCTTTTTGCAGAATCCTTTTGTCCCAATTGCCCCCCCTGGCAGATGGCCTAATCTGTTCAATCCCCTGGAATTTGATGACGTGGGTATCACCGCCATGTTTTTCCCAAACATGTCGGGCCACTGAAGTGTCCACATTGCGGCGAATGTCGCCTATATGATCCCTTATTCGTCTCCTGAATTCTCTAATTGTCTTGCCAATATACTGCAGTCCGCATACACATGAGATCAGGTACACGATGCCCCTAGTTTTGCAGTTGATGAAGGATCTATTTTCATATGTCCGACCAGTCGTGTGGCTATTGAAATTCTTGCTACAAGAAATCGATTCGCAAGCTCTGCAGGACCCACATCTAAATGTACCCTTAATGTTATGTGTAAGCCATGTGGTAGGGCGAATGGACAACATATGGCTATGGACTATACGATCCCTGATATTCCTACCCCTCCTATAGGTAACTGATGGTCTGTTGCCTACAAGGTCCCCTACATCTGGATCTGTCCTGAGGATCCCCCAGTAGGTCTGTAGGATCCTGATAACTTCCTGATTTGATGAATCGTACGTGCCTATAATGCGCATTTGGTCATCGGTCGTACGTATTTTGGGGTTTAGGAGTTCGCTCCTATTGCAATGAAAGGCATTGCGATAGGCCGATCCCAGGACATCATGGGGATAACCCCTCCGGCGAAATCTATTCTGTAGGTCAGAGGCAGCTAGTTTGAAGTCAGTCAAAGTGGAACAGTTCCTACGTACCCTTAGGTACTGACCTTTGGGTATGCCCTTTCTCAAAGGTGCGGGATGCCAGCTCTCCCATCGAAGGAGACTATTCGTTGCTGTCTCCTTCCTGAAGATGTTGGTTTGTATATACCCCTGTTCGGTTTTATATATATTGATATCCAAGAAGGTCATTTTACTCTCATGGATAACAGATGTAAAAAAGAGCCCCATTTCGTTAACATTAAGGATGTCCACAAATTCGCTGAACTCCTCTTTAGTTCCAGACCACAAAATCATGATGTCATCAATAAATCTTAGCCAGAGGATGATCATAGATGTCCATCGATCCATCTCCTCCCCAAATACAATCATTTTCTCCCACCAGCCCAGATATAAGTTGGCATAGGATGGTGCACAGGGGGTCCCCATCGCTACCCCCCTTAGTTGGTGGAAGAATTTGCCATCAAACAGGAAGAAGTTTTGCTCAAGAACAAAACGAAGGAGGCTGACCACGAACTCGTTATGGGCCTGAAAATGTGTTCCCCTTTCCTTCAAAAAGTCTTCTACAGCTCTGCATCCCATGGCATGGGGAATCGAGCTGTATAAGGCCTCCACATCCAGTGAAGCCAGATGTACACCAGGATCACATTTGATGCCCTCCAAGCGTCTAAGTACATCCATGGTGTCACGGACGTACGATGGGAGGGCCACTACAAATGGACTCAAGATCCGATCAATATAGAGACTAGCATTCTGAGTCAGGTTATCAACCCCAGAGACAATGGGGCGACCCTTGAGAGGAGATGTGCCCTTATGTACCTTGGGCAGGCTGTAAAAGGTGGCATATTGTGGATGATCAGTCAGGATAAAGCGTTGTTCATTAATGCTCACCAGATTAAGCGATCGGCCTTGATTTACCAATCTCTTTAATTGGTTTGCAAAAGTTGGCATAGGATCACTTAATAGAATTCTATAGCATGCTGTGTCACTCAGAATGCGGTGGCACATATCACTATACTGATTGCGATCCATCACCACAATATTACCACCTTTGTCTGATGGTTTAATGACAATACTGTCATCCTGCTCAAGGGCCTGTAGGCCTGCCATCTCATCTCTGGAGGTATTAAATTTGATAGTCTTAGAAGAATCCAGTTTCCTGAGCTGGTCCACCACTACCTCCAGAAATACATCCATTGAGGTATTATCATTGATAGGGGCATTTCTGGTGGAGGGCTGCCTCAACTCTGTGAAGGGACCATCACCCACATTTCTCTGACCTTCTTCCAATAATTGATTAAGTATTCTGAAATGTGGCATATCCTCCTCAGAAATCCCCAGTTCAAGGCATTCACGCCTATCGTGGGTTTTGAAAAATTTCTTCCATTTCAATTTGCGCACGAATAGATTCAGATCCTTGACCCACGTAAAAAGGTCGAATCTATTCGTGGGCACAAATGATAAACCTTTCTTCAGAATGCTAGTCTCCTCGGTCGTTAGGGTACGTGATGAAAGGTTGATGATCTGCAAATCATCCTCATGATTCCCCGACACTACATCTCTCTCCTGTCTCTTAGTAGATATTCCGAAATGGGGTGGTTTCGTGATAAAAAACCATCCCTGTTGGGGCCCTTTCCTCTACCTCTGCCCCTTTGGAAACTACGTGATGGGTTCTTCCCAGTGTGTTGACTTCCCCTAGCTCTCCTACTGGGATTTCGTGCAGTATCGGAATCAGACAGATCTTGCTCTGAGGAGGACTGTTCGGTCTCAATCTCCAGCCCCCCCATATTTTTGACACTGTAGTCGAAGATTTTCCCGTCTTTAAAATCAGCGGTATCTCGGACATATTGGAAATGCTTTCTCTCCTTAATATGTCCGGTAAATTTTTCAATACCCTGTTGGAGTGCTACCTCTTTTCTCTCATAATCTGAATTATTTGAGAATCTCCTGACTGATTCAATGCCATCTTTTAATTCCGCTGTACTGCGTGCCAACAATATTCTTTCCTCCTCTAGTAGGATCCCCATGAACCTGAGGGACGAGTCAATGGACTCCTTCTCCCATTTGCGGAGGAGATCAGGAGACCTGACTCGTGCAGCAGGAATGAGGGCAATACGTAGGCCCCTCGGTACAATCTTATTTCTGAGATAGGTCTCAAGTGTCTGAATCTCCCACCACGACCTAATGTGGTCCTTATAGATCCTGGTGAGATGACTAAAGGAGGCGCTGATACTTAATTGTTGAGTCGGTGACACCAGTTCATTTTCAGAAAACACCTCCTGTGCGTCACTCATCCATTTAGCAACATTTATCTCACCAGTGAGAAAGCCTGCCATCCCCACTGTGAATTGTTCGATTGTAAAGTTTGACACTAAGCAACAATTGTTGCATTTATATATGACAATATCCGTTCACTTGATTGATTAATGGTATCACTGCCTATATGAACGATTAAAATTCGATTTTTATTGTAGAAAATCTTACTAAAATTGGGCTAAGTAGCCAAAGGTACTAAGAAGGCGTAAGCACGGTACACCAGACAGATGGAGGAGCGATAGAAAAACTGTTGTTAGCACCATTTGCTGCCAAACAACACTTCCCCCTGTCTGTATTATGATATAACACCTGGTCAATCCGTGCCACTAACACGTGTCCCTACGCGTTTCCTCACCGCTGATATTCACGGTGATTCATCAGGGGTCACACTGATGCGATAACAACACATCTATATTTGATTATGTGATATGGCCGGGAGACACCTATTGCGTGTCTCAGATCATTCACCCGGCTCGTGTACGACACTAGTCAGCTGGTCGAACACGAGCCGAGTGAGATGCCGGACATATGTAGTACTAACCCCTCCCTCCCTGGAGTGACGCGGCGGCCGGGCAGCCAATCCCCGCGAGGCTGGGCGGCCAGAGCAGGGCCGGCCCCCGGGCGCTCGCTGTCACTGCAGGGGGGAGGAACAAGAGCGTCCCTAGTAACCAGGGATTACCAGGCGGCCGTAACCCACTGGCCTGGGATATTGCAGCTAGGAAGAGTAACCAGAGAAGAACACAGCGATCCTGAGCCCACACTGTGGCACATTCGATCACTGTGTGTGTCATCCTGCAATGGGAGACTCCGCAATCCCGGAGTGCAGTTGACAATGTGCACTCGATCGCCGTATTTGTGAACAGAGGAAAAGGGGGAGTGTATAGCAATTTATTACACACTAAGGGACCGCTCCAACCTCCCTAAAAATGCAAGCCATACTATAGGGATTCATGCGTTAGACTGGCAATGGGGCAATTGAACATGGGCAGGGTGTGACATATGATTCACTCCGGCCCCAGGTGACATATGACCAATTCAGAGGAAACAGTTAAACGATATCTGTTCATTGAGACCCGCCGGTTTCATGGTATGCATGCGGAAAATCCATTGGGCCTCTTTTTGCAGAATCCTTTTGTCCCAATTGCCCCCCCTGGCAGATGGCCTAATCTGTTCAATCCCCTGGAATTTGATGACGTGGGTATCACCGCCATGTTTTTCCCAAACATGTCGGGCCACTGAAGTGTCCACATTGCGGCGAATGTCGCCTATATGATCCCTTATTCGTCTCCTGAATTCTCTAATTGTCTTGCCAATATACTGCAGTCCGCATACACATGAGATCAGGTACACGATGCCCCTAGTTTTGCAGTTGATGAAGGATCTATTTTCATATGTCCGACCAGTCGTGTGGCTATTGAAATTCTTGCTACAAGAAATCGATTCGCAAGCTCTGCAGGACCCACATCTAAATGTACCCTTAATGTTATGTGTAAGCCATATGGTAGGGCGAATGGACAACATATGGCTATGGACTATACGATCCCTGATATTCCTACCCCTCCTATAGGTAACTGATGGTCTGTTGCCTACAAGGTCCCCTACATCTGGATCTGTCCTGAGGATCCCCCAGTAGGTCTGTAGGATCCTGATAACTTCCTGATTTGATGAATCGTACGTGCCTATAATGCGCATTTGGTCATCGGTCGTACGTATTTTGGGGTTTAGGAGTTCGCTCCTATTGCAATGAAAGGCATTGCGATAGGCCGATCCCAGGACATCATGGGGATAACCCCTCCGGCAAAATCTATTCTGTAGGTCAGAGGCAGCTAGTTTGAAGTCAGTCAAAGTGGAACAGTTCCTACGTACCCTTAGGTACTGACCTTTGGGTATGCCCT
The DNA here is from genome assembly GCF_050947455.1 of Rhinoderma darwinii. Lineage (NCBI taxonomy): Eukaryota > Metazoa > Chordata > Amphibia > Anura > Rhinodermatidae > Rhinoderma > Rhinoderma darwinii. Next base: position 99,414 of record NW_027461846.1, on the reverse strand, counting down.
TTCTCAAAGGTGCGGGATGCCAGCTCTCCCATCGAAGGAGACTATTCGTTGCTGTCTCCTTCCTGAAGATGTTGGTTTGTATATACCCCTGTTCGGTTTTATATATATTGATATCCAAGAAGGTCATTTTACTCTCATGGATAACAGATGTAAAAAAGAGCCCCATTTCGTTAACATTAAGGATGTCCACAAATTCGCTGAACTCCTCTTTAGTTCCAGACCACAAAATCATGATGTCATCAATAAATCTTAGCCAGAGGATGATCATAGATGTCCATCGATCCATCTCCTCCCCAAATACAATCATTTTCTCCCACCAGCCCAGATATAAGTTGGCATAGGATGGTGCACAGGGGGTCCCCATCGCTACCCCCCTTAGTTGGTGGAAGAATTTGCCATCAAACAGGAAGAAGTTTTGCTCAAGAACAAAACGAAGGAGGCTGACCACGAACTCGTTATGGGCCTGAAAATGTGTTCCCCTTTCCTTCAAAAAGTCTTCTACAGCTCTGCATCCCATGGCATGGGGAATCGAGCTGTATAAGGCCTCCACATCCAGTGAAGCCAGATGTACACCAGGATCACATTTGATGCCCTCCAAGCGTCTAAGTACATCCATGGTGTCACGGACGTACGATGGGAGGGCCACTACAAATGGACTCAAGATCCGATCAATATAGAGACTAGCATTCTGAGTCAGGTTATCAACCCCAGAGACAATGGGGCGACCCTTGAGAGGAGATGTGCCCTTATGTACCTTGGGCAGGCTGTAAAAGGTGGCATATTGTGGATGATCAGTCAGGATAAAGCGTTGTTCATTAATGCTCACCAGATTAAGCGATTGGCCTTGATTTACCAATCTCTTTAATTGGTTTGCAAAAGCTGGCATAGGATCACTTAATAGAATTCTATAGCATGCTGTGTCACTCAGAATGCGGTGGCACATATCACTATACTGATTGCGATCCATCACCACAATATTACCACCTTTGTCTGATGGTTTAATGACAATACTGTCATCCTGCTCAAGGGCCTGTAGGCCTGCCATCTCATCTCTGGAGGTATTAAATTTGATAGTCTTAGAAGAATCCAGTTTCCTGAGCTGGTCCACCACTGCCTCCAGAAATACATCCATTGAGGTATTATCATTGATAGGGGCATTTCTGGTGGAGGGCTGCCTCAACTCTGTGAAGGGACCATCACCCACATTTCTCTGACCTTCTTCCAATAATTGATTAAGTATTCTGAAATGTGGCATATCCTCCTCAGAAATCCCCAGTTCAAGGCATTCACGCCTATCGTGGGTTTTGAAAAATTTCTTCCATTTCAATTTGCGCACGAATAGATTCAGATCCTTGACCCACGTAAAAAGGTTGAATCTATTCGTGGGCACAAATGATAAACCTTTCTTCAGAATGCTAGTCTCCTCGGTCGTTAGGGTACGTGATGAAAGGTTGATGATCTGCAAATCATCCTCATGATTCCCCGACACTACATCTCTCTCCTGTCTCTTAGTAGATATTCCGAAATGGGGTGGTTTCGTGATAAAAAACCATCCCTGTTGGGGCCCTTTCCTCTACCTCTGCCCCTTTGGAAACTACGTGATGGGTTCTTCCCAGTGTGTTGACTTCCCCTAGCTCTCCTACTGGGATTTCGTGCAGTATCGGAATCAGACAGATCTTGCTCTGAGGAGGACTGTTCGGTCTCAATCTCCAGCCCCCCCATATTTTTGACACTGTAGTCGAAGATTTTCCCGTCTTTAAAATCAGCGGTATCTCGGACATATTGGAAATGCTTTCTCTCCTTAATATGTCCGGTAAATTTTTCAATACCCTGTTGGAGTGCTACCTCTTTTCTCTCATAATCTGAATTATTTGAGAATCTCCTGACTGATTCAATGCCATCTTTTAATTCCGCTGTACTGCGTGCCAACAATATTCTTTCCTCCTCTAGTAGGATCCCCATGAACCTGAGGGACGAGTCAATGGACTCCTTCTCCCATTTGCGGAGGAGATCAGGAGACCTGACTCGTGCAGCAGGAATGAGGGCAATACGTAGGCCCCTCGGTACAATCTTATTTCTGAGATAGGTCTCAAGTGTCTGAATCTCCCACCACGACCTAATGTGGTCCTTATAGATCCTGGTGAGATGACTAAAGGAGGCGCTGATACTTAATTGTTGAGTCTGTGACACCAGTTCATTTTCAGAAAACACCTCCTGTGCGTCACTCATCCATTTAGCAACATTTATCTCACCAGTGAGAAAGCCTGCCATCCCCACTGTGAATTGTTCGATTGTAAAGTTTGACACTAAGCAACAATTGTTGCATTGATATATGACAATATCCGTTCACTTGATTGATTAATGGTATCACTGCCTATATGAACGATTAAAATTCGATTTTTATTGTAGAAAATCTTACTAAAATTGGGCTAAGTAGCCAAAGGTACTAAGAAGGCGTAAGCACGGTACACCAGACAGATGGAGGAGCGATAGAAAAACTGTTGTTAGCACCATTTGCTGCCAAACAACACTTCCCCCTGTCTGTATTATGATATAACACCTGGTCAATCCGTGCCACTAACACGTGTCCCTACGCGTTTCCTCACCGCTGATATTCACGGTGATTCATCAGGGGTCACACTGATGCGATAACAACACATCTATATTTGATTATGTGATATGGCCGGGAGACACCTATTGCGTGTCTCAGATCATTCACCCGGCTCGTGTACGACACTAGTCAGCTGGTCGAACACGAGCCGAGTGAGATGCCGGACATATGTAGTACTAACCCCTCCCTCCCTGGAGTGACGCGGCGGCCGGGCAGCCAATCCCCGCGAGGCTGGGCGGCCAGAGCAGGGCCGGCCCCCGGGCGCTCGCTGTCACTGCAGGGGGGAGGAACAAGAGCGTCCCTAGTAACCAGGGATTACCAGGCGGCCGTAACCCACTGGCCTGGGATATTGCAGCTAGGAAGAGTAACCAGAGAAGAACACAGCGATCCTGAGCCCACACTGTGGCACATTCGATCACTGTGTGTGTCATCCTGCAATGGGAGACTCCGCAATCCCGGAGTGCAGTTGACAATGTGCACTCGATCGCCGTATTTGTGAACAGAGGAAAAGGGGGAGTGTATAGCAATTCATTACACACTAAGGGACCGCTCCAACCTCCCTAAAAATGCAAGCCATACTATAGGGATTCATGCGTTAGACTGGCAATGGGGCAATTGAACATGGGCAGGGTGTGACATATGATTCACTCCGGCCCCAGGTGACATATGACCAATTCAGAGGAAACAGTTAAACGATATCTGTTCATTGAGACCCGCCGGTTTCATGGTATGCATGCGGAAAATCCATTGGGCCTCTTTTTGCAGAATCCTTTTGTCCCAATTGCCCCCCCTGGCAGATGGCCTAATCTGTTCAATCCCCTGGAATTTGATGACGTGGGTATCACCGCCATGTTTTTCCCAAACATGTCGGGCCACTGAAGTGTCCACATTGCGGCGAATGTCGCCTATATGATCCCTTATTCGTCTCCTGAATTCTCTAATTGTCTTGCCAATATACTGCAGTCCGCATACACATGAGATCAGGTACACGATGCCCCTAGTTTTGCAGTTGATGAAGGATCTATTTTCATATGTCCGACCAGTCGTGTGGCTATTGAAATTCTTGCTACAAGAAATCGATTCGCAAGCTCTGCAGGACCCACATCTAAATGTACCCTTAATGTTATGTGTAAGCCATGTGGTAGGGCGAATGGACAACATATGGCTATGGACTATACGATCCCTGATATTCCTACCCCTCCTATAGGTAACTGATGGTCTGTTGCCTACAAGGTCCCCTACATCTGGATCTGTCCTGAGGATCCCCCAGTAGGTCTGTAGGATCCTGATAACTTCCTGATTTGATGAATCGTACGTGCCTATAATGCGCATTTGGTCATCGGTCGTACGTATTTTGGGGTTTAGGAGTTCGCTCCTATTGCAATGAAAGGCATTGCGATAGGCCGATCCCAGGACATCATGGGGATAACCCCTCCGGCGAAATCTATTCTGTAGGTCAGAGGCAGCTAGTTTGAAGTCAGTCAAAGTGGAACAGTTCCTACGTACCCTTAGGTACTGACCTTTGGGTATGCCCTTTCTCAAAGGTGCGGGATGCCAGCTCTCCCATCGAAGGAGACTATTCGTTGCTGTCTCCTTCCTGAAGATGTTGGTTTGTATATACCCCTGTTCGGTTTTATATATATTGATATCCAAGAAGGTCATTTTACTCTCATGGATAACAGATGTAAAAAAGAGCCCCATTTCGTTAACATTAAGGATGTCCACAAATTCGCTGAACTCCTCTTTAGTTCCAGACCACAAAATCATGATGTCATCAATAAATCTTAGCCAGAGGATGATCATAGATGTCCATCGATCCATCTCCTCCCCAAATACAATCATTTTCTCCCACCAGCCCAGATATAAGTTGGCATAGGATGGTGCACAGGGGGTCCCCATCGCTACCCCCCTTAGTTGGTGGAAGAATTTGCCATCAAACAGGAAGAAGTTTTGCTCAAGAACAAAACGAAGGAGGCTGACCACGAACTCGTTATGGGCCTGAAAATGTGTTCCCCTTTCCTTCAAAAAGTCTTCTACAGCTCTGCATCCCATGGCATGGGGAATCGAGCTGTATAAGGCCTCCACATCCAGTGAAGCCAGATGTACACCAGGATCACATTTGATGCCCTCCAAGCGTCTAAGTACATCCATGGTGTCACGGACGTACGATGGGAGGGCCACTACAAATGGACTCAAGATCCGATCAATATAGAGACTAGCATTCTGAGTCAGGTTATCAACCCCAGAGACAATGGGGCGACCCTTGAGAGGAGATGTGCCCTTATGTACCTTGGGCAGGCTGTAAAAGGTGGCATATTGTGGATGATCAGTCAGGATAAAGCGTTGTTCATTAATGCTCACCAGATTAAGCGATCGGCCTTGATTTACCAATCTCTTTAATTGGTTTGCAAAAGTTGGCATAGGATCACTTAATAGAATTCTATAGCATGCTGTGTCACTCAGAATGCGGTGGCACATATCACTATACTGATTGCGATCCATCACCACAATATTACCACCTTTGTCTGATGGTTTAATGACAATACTGTCATCCTGCTCAAGGGCCTGTAGGCCTGCCATCTCATCTCTGGAGGTATTAAATTTGATAGTCTTAGAAGAATCCAGTTTCCTGAGCTGGTCCACCACTACCTCCAGAAATACATCCATTGAGGTATTATCATTGATAGGGGCATTTCTGGTGGAGGGCTGCCTCAACTCTGTGAAGGGACCATCACCCACATTTCTCTGACCTTCTTCCAATAATTGATTAAGTATTCTGAAATGTGGCATATCCTCCTCAGAAATCCCCAGTTCAAGGCATTCACGCCTATCGTGGGTTTTGAAAAATTTCTTCCATTTCAATTTGCGCACGAATAGATTCAGATCCTTGACCCACGTAAAAAGGTCGAATCTATTCGTGGGCACAAATGATAAACCTTTCTTCAGAATGCTAGTCTCCTCGGTCGTTAGGGTACGTGATGAAAGGTTGATGATCTGCAAATCATCCTCATGATTCCCCGACACTACATCTCTCTCCTGTCTCTTAGTAGATATTCCGAAATGGGGTGGTTTCGTGATAAAAAACCATCCCTGTTGGGGCCCTTTCCTCTACCTCTGCCCCTTTGGAAACTACGTGATGGGTTCTTCCCAGTGTGTTGACTTCCCCTAGCTCTCCTACTGGGATTTCGTGCAGTATCGGAATCAGACAGATCTTGCTCTGAGGAGGACTGTTCGGTCTCAATCTCCAGCCCCCCCATATTTTTGACACTGTAGTCGAAGATTTTCCCGTCTTTAAAATCAGCGGTATCTCGGACATATTGGAAATGCTTTCTCTCCTTAATATGTCCGGTAAATTTTTCAATACCCTGTTGGAGTGCTACCTCTTTTCTCTCATAATCTGAATTATTTGAGAATCTCCTGACTGATTCCATGCCATCTTTTAATTCCGCTGTACTGCGTGCCAACAATATTCTTTCCTCCTCTAGTAGGATCCCCATGAACCTGAGGGACGAGTCAATGGACTCCTTCTCCCATTTGCGGAGGAGATCAGGAGACCTGACTCGTGCAGCAGGAATGAGGGCAATACGTAGGCCCCTCGGTACAATCTTATTTCTGAGATAGGTCTCAAGTGTCTGAATCTCCCACCACGACCTAATGTGGTCCTTATAGATCCTGGTGAGATGACTAAAGGAGGCGCTGATACTTAATTGTTGAGTCTGTGACACCAGTTCATTTTCAGAAAACACCTCCTGTGCGTCACTCATCCATTTAGCAACATTTATCTCACCAGTGAGAAAGCCTGCCATCCCCACTGTGAATTGTTCGATTGTAAAGTTTGACACTAAGCAACAATTGTTGCATTGATATATGACAATATCCGTTCACTTGATTGATTAATGGTATCACTGCCTATATGAACGATTAAAATTCGATTTTTATTGTAGAAAATCTTACTAAAATTGGGCTAAGTAGCCAAAGGTACTAAGAAGGCGTAAGCACGGTACACCAGACAGATGGAGGAGCGATAGAAAAACTGTTGTTAGCACCATTTGCTGCCAAACAACACTTCCCCCTGTCTGTATTATGATATAACACCTGGTCAATCCGTGCCACTAACACGTGTCCCTACGCGTTTCCTCACCGCTGATATTCACGGTGATTCATCAGGGGTCACACTGATGCGATAACAACACATCTATATTTGATTATGTGATATGGCCGGGAGACACCTATTGCGTGTCTCAGATCATTCACCCGGCTCGTGTACGACACTAGTCAGCTGGTCGAACACGAGCCGAGTGAGATGCCGGACATATGTAGTACTAACCCCTCCCTCCCTGGAGTGACGCGGCGGCCGGGCAGCCAATCCCCGCGAGGCTGGGCGGCCAGAGCAGGGCCGGCCCCCGGGCGCTCGCTGTCACTGCAGGGGGGAGGAACAAGAGCGTCCCTAGTAACCAGGGATTACCAGGCGGCCGTAACCCACTGGCCTGGGATATTGCAGCTAGGAAGAGTAACCAGGGAAGAACACAGCGATCCTGAGCCCACACTGTGGCACATTCGATCACTGTGTGTGTCATCCTGCAATGGGAGACTCCGCAATCCCGGAGTGCAGTTGACAATGTGCACTCGATCGCCGTATTTGTGAACAGAGGAAAAGGGGGAGTGTATAGCAATTCATTACACACTAAGGGACCGCTCCAACCTCCCTAAAAATGCAAGCCATACTATAGGGATTCATGCGTTAGACTGGCAATGGGGCAATTGAACATGGGCAGGGTGTGACATATGATTCACTCCGGCCCCAGGTGACATATGACCAATTCAGAGGAAACAGTTAAACGATATCTGTTCATTGAGACCCGCCGGTTTCATGGTATGCATGCGGAAAATCCATTGGGCCTCTTTTTGCAGAATCCTTTTGTCCCAATTGCCCCCCCTGGCAGATGGCCTAATCTGTTCAATCCCCTGGAATTTGATGACGTGGGTATCACCGCCATGTTTTTCCCAAACATGTCGGGCCACTGAAGTGTCCACATTGCGGCGAATGTCGCCTATATGATCCCTTATTCGTCTCCTGAATTCTCTAATTGTCTTGCCAATATACTGCAGTCCGCATACACATGAGATCAGGTACACGATGCCCCTAGTTTTGCAGTTGATGAAGGATCTATTTTCATATGTCCGACCAGTCGTGTGGCTATTGAAATTCTTGCTACAAGAAATCGATTCGCAAGCTCTGCAGGACCCACATCTAAATGTACCCTTAATGTTATGTGTAAGCCATGTGGTAGGGCGAATGGACAACATATGGCTATGGACTATACGATCCCTGATATTCCTACCCCTCCTATAGGTAACTGATGGTCTGTTGCCTACAAGGTCCCCTACATCTGGATCTGTCCTGAGGATCCCCCAGTAGGTCTGTAGGATCCTGATAACTTCCTGATTTGATGAATCGTACGTGCCTATAATGCGCATTTGGTCATCGGTCGTACGTATTTTGGGGTTTAGGAGTTCGCTCCTATTGCAATGAAAGGCATTGCGATAGGCCGATCCCAGGACATCATGGGGATAACCCCTCCGGCGAAATCTATTCTGTAGGTCAGAGGCAGCTAGTTTGAAGTCAGTCAAAGTGGAACAGTTCCTACGTACCCTTAGGTACTGACCTTTGGGTATGCCCTTTCTCAAAGGTGCGGGATGCCAGCTCTCCCATCGAAGGAGACTATTCGTTGCTGTCTCCTTCCTGAAGATGTTGGTTTGTATATACCCCTGTTCGGTTTTATATATATTGATATCCAAGAAGGTCATTTTACTCTCATGGATAACAGATGTAAAAAAGAGCCCCATTTCGTTAACATTAAGGATGTCCACAAATTCGCTGAACTCCTCTTTAGTTCCAGACCACAAAATCATGATGTCATCAATAAATCTTAGCCAGAGGATGATCATAGATGTCCATCGATCCATCTCCTCCCCAAATACAATCATTTTCTCCCACCAGCCCAGATATAAGTTGGCATAGGATGGTGCACAGGGGGTCCCCATCGCTACCCCCCTTAGTTGGTGGAAGAATTTGCCATCAAACAGGAAGAAGTTTTGCTCAAGAACAAAACGAAGGAGGCTGACCACGAACTCGTTATGGGCCTGAAAATGTGTTCCCCTTTCCTTCAAAAAGTCTTCTACAGCTCTGCATCCCATGGCATGGGGAATCGAGCTGTATAAGGCCTCCACATCCAGTGAAGCCAGATGTACACCAGGATCACATTTGATGCCCTCCAAGCGTCTAAGTACATCCATGGTGTCACGGACGTACGATGGGAGGGCCACTACAAATGGACTCAAGATCCGATCAATATAGAGACTAGCATTCTGAGTCAGGTTATCAACCCCAGAGACAATGGGGCGACCCTTGAGAGGAGATGTGCCCTTATGTACCTTGGGCAGGCTGTAAAAGGTGGCATATTGTGGATGATCAGTCAGGATAAAGCGTTGTTCATTAATGCTCACCAGATTAAGCGATCGGCCTTGATTTACCAATCTCTTTAATTGGTTTGCAAAAGTTGGCATAGGATCACTTAATAGAATTCTATAGCATGCTGTGTCACTCAGAATGCGGTGGCACATATCACTATACTGATTGCGATCCATCACCACAATATTACCACCTTTGTCTGATGGTTTAATGACAATACTGTCATCCTGCTCAAGGGCCTGTAGGCCTGCCATCTCATCTCTGGAGGTATTAAATTTGATAGTCTTAGAAGAATCCAGTTTCCTGAGCTGGTCCACCACTACCTCCAGAAATACATCCATTGAGGTATTATCATTGATAGGGGCATTTCTGGTGGAGGGCTGCCTCAACTCTGTGAAGGGACCATCACCCACATTTCTCTGACCTTCTTCCAATAATTGATTAAGTATTCTGAAATGTGGCATATCCTCCTCAGAAATCCCCAGTTCAAGGCATTCACGCCTATCGTGGGTTTTGAAAAATTTCTTCCATTTCAATTTGCGCACGAATAGATTCAGATCCTTGACCCACGTAAAAAGGTCGAATCTATTCGTGGGCACAAATGATAAACCTTTCTTCAGAATGCTAGTCTCCTCGGTCGTTAGGGTACGTGATGAAAGGTTGATGATCTGCAAATCATCCTCATGATTCCCCGACACTACATCTCTCTCCTGTCTCTTAGTAGATATTCCGAAATGGGGTGGTTTCGTGATAAAAAACCATCCCTGTTGGGGCCCTTTCCTCTACCTCTGCCCCTTTGGAAACTACGTGATGGGTTCTTCCCAGTGTGTTGACTTCCCCTAGCTCTCCTACTGGGATTTCGTGCAGTATCGGAATCAGACAGATCTTGCTCTGAGGAGGACTGTTCGGTCTCAATCTCCAGCCCCCCCATATTTTTGACACTGTAGTCGAAGATTTTCCCGTCTTTAAAATCAGCGGTATCTCGGACATATTGGAAATGCTTTCTCTCCTTAATATGTCCGGTAAATTTTTCAATACCCTGTTGGAGTGCTACCTCTTTTCTCTCATAATCTGAATTATTTGAGAATCTCCTGACTGATTCAATGCCATCTTTTAATTCCGCTGTACTGCGTGCCAACAATATTCTTTCCTCCTCTAGTAGGATCCCCATGAACCTGAGGGACGAGTCAATGGACTCCTTCTCCCATTTGCGGAGGAGATCAGGAGACCTGACTCGTGCAGCAGGAATGAGGGCAATACGTAGGCCCCTCGGTACAATCTTATTTCTGAGATAGGTCTCAAGTGTCTGAATCTCCCACCACGACCTAATGTGGTCCTTATAGATCCTGGTGAGATGACTAAAGGAGGCGCTGATACTTAATTGTTGAGTCTGTGACACCAGTTCATTTTCAGAAAACACCTCCTGTGCGTCACTCATCCATTTAGCAACATTTATCTCACCAGTGAGAAAGCCTGCCATCCCCACTGTGAATTGTTCGATTGTAAAGTTTGACACTAAGCAACAATTGTTGCATTGATATATGACAATATCCGTTCACTTGATTGATTAATGGTATCACTGCCTATATGAACGATTAAAATTCGATTTTTATTGTAGAAAATCTTACTAAAATTGGGCTAAGTAGCCAAAGGTACTAAGAAGGCGTAAGCACGGTACACCAGACAGATGGAGGAGCGATAGAAAAACTGTTGTTAGCACCATTTGCTGCCAAACAACACTTCCCCCTGTCTGTATTATGATATAACACCTGGTCAATCCGTGCCACTAACACGTGTCCCTACGCGTTTCCTCACCGCTGATATTCACGGTGATTCATCAGGGGTCACACTGATGCGATAACAACACATCTATATTTGATTATGTGATATGGCCGGGAGACACCTATTGCGTGTCTCAGATCATTCACCCGGCTCGTGTACGACACTAGTCAGCTGGTCGAACACGAGCCGAGTGAGATGCCGGACATATGTAGTACTAACCCCTCCCTCCCTGGAGTGACGCGGCGGCCGGGCAGCCAATCCCCGCGAGGCTGGGCGGCCAGAGCAGGGCCGGCCCCCGGGCGCTCGCTGTCACTGCAGGGGGGAGGAACAAGAGCGTCCCTAGTAACCAGGGATTACCAGGCGGCCGTAACCCACTGGCCTGGGATATTGCAGCTAGGAAGAGTAACCAGGGAAGAACACAGCGATCCTGAGCCCACACTGTGGCACATTCGATCACTGTGTGTGTCATCCTGCAATGGGAGACTCCGCAATCCCGGAGTGCAGTTGACAATGTGCACTCGATCGCCGTATTTGTGAACAGAGGAAAAGGGGGAGTGTATAGCAATTCATTACACACTAAGGGACCGCTCCAACCTCCCTAAAAATGCAAGCCATACTATAGGGATTCATGCGTTAGACTGGCAATGGGGCAATTGAACATGGGCAGGGTGTGACATATGATTCACTCCGGCCCCAGGTGACATATGACCAATTCAGAGGAAACAGTTAAACGATATCTGTTCATTGAGACCCGCCGGTTTCATGGTATGCATGCGGAAAATCCATTGGGCCTCTTTTTGCAGAATCCTTTTGTCCCAATTGCCCCCCCTGGCAGATGGCCTAATCTGTTCAATCCCCTGGAATTTGATGACGTGGGTATCACCGCCATGTTTTTCCCAAACATGTCGGGCCACTGAAGTGTCCACATTGCGGCGAATGTCGCCTATATGATCCCTTATTCGTCTCCTGAATTCTCTAATTGTCTTGCCAATATACTGCAGTCCGCATACACATGAGATCAGGTACACGATGCCCCTAGTTTTGCAGTTGATGAAGGATCTATTTTCATATGTCCGACCAGTCGTGTGGCTATTGAAATTCTTGCTACAAGAAATCGATTCGCAAGCTCTGCAGGACCCACATCTAAATGTACCCTTAATGTTATGTGTAAGCCATGTGGTAGGGCGAATGGACAACATATGGCTATGGACTATACGATCCCTGATATTCCTACCCCTCCTATAGGTAACTGATGGTCTGTTGCCTACAAGGTCCCCTACATCTGGATCTGTCCTGAGGATCCCCCAGTAGGTCTGTAGGATCCTGATAACTTCCTGATTTGATGAATCGTACGTGCCTATAATGCGCATTTGGTCATCGGTCGTACGTATTTTGGGGTTTAGGAGTTCGCTCCTATTGCAATGAAAGGCATTGCGATAGGCCGATCCCAGGACATCATGGGGATAACCCCTCCGGCGAAATCTATTCTGTAGGTCAGAGGCAGCTAGTTTGAAGTCAGTCAAAGTGGAACAGTTCCTACGTACCCTTAGGTACTGACCTTTGGGTATGCCCTTTCTCAAAGGTGCGGGATGCCAGCTCTCCCATCGAAGGAGACTATTCGTTGCTGTCTCCTTCCTGAAGATGTTGGTTTGTATATACCCCTGTTCGGTTTTATATATATTGATATCCAAGAAGGTCATTTTACTCTCATGGATAACAGATGTAAAAAAGAGCCCCATTTCGTTAACATTAAGGATGTCCACAAATTCGCTGAACTCCTCTTTAGTTCCAGACCACAAAATCATGATGTCATCAATAAATCTTAGCCAGAGGATGATCATAGATGTCCATCGATCCATCTCCTCCCCAAATACAATCATTTTCTCCCACCAGCCCAGATATAAGTTGGCATAGGATGGTGCACAGGGGGTCCCCATCGCTACCCCCCTTAGTTGGTGGAAGAATTTGCCATCAAACAGGAAGAAGTTTTGCTCAAGAACAAAACGAAGGAGGCTGACCACGAACTCGTTATGGGCCTGAAAATGTGTTCCCCTTTCCTTCAAAAAGTCTTCTACAGCTCTGCATCCCATGGCATGGGGAATCGAGCTGTATAAGGCCTCCACATCCAGTGAAGCCAGATGTACACCAGGATCACATTTGATGCCCTCCAAGCGTCTAAGTACATCCATGGTGTCACGGACGTACGATGGGAGGGCCACTACAAATGGACTCAAGATCCGATCAATATAGAGACTAGCATTCTGAGTCAGGTTATCAACCCCAGAGACAATGGGGCGACCCTTGAGAGGAGATGTGCCCTTATGTACCTTGGGCAGGCTGTAAAAGGTGGCATATTGTGGATGATCAGTCAGGATAAAGCGTTGTTCATTAATGCTCACCAGATTAAGCGATCGGCCTTGATTTACCAATCTCTTTAATTGGTTTGCAAAAGTTGGCATAGGATCACTTAATAGAATTCTATAGCATGCTGTGTCACTCAGAATGCGGTGGCACATATCACTATACTGATTGCGATCCATCACCACAATATTACCACCTTTGTCTGATGGTTTAATGACAATACTGTCATCCTGCTCAAGGGCCTGTAGGCCTGCCATCTCATCTCTGGAGGTATTAAATTTGATAGTCTTAGAAGAATCCAGTTTCCTGAGCTGGTCCACCACTACCTCCAGAAATACATCCATTGAGGTATTATCATTGATAGGGGCATTTCTGGTGGAGGGCTGCCTCAACTCTGTGAAGGGACCATCACCCACATTTCTCTGACCTTCTTCCAATAATTGATTAAGTATTCTGAAATGTGGCATATCCTCCTCAGAAATCCCCAGTTCAAGGCATTCACGCCTATCGTGGGTTTTGAAAAATTTCTTCCATTTCAATTTGCGCACGAATAGATTCAGATCCTTGACCCACGTAAAAAGGTCGAATCTATTCGTGGGCACAAATGATAAACCTTTCTTCAGAATGCTAGTCTCCTCGGTCGTTAGGGTACGTGATGAAAGGTTGATGATCTGCAAATCATCCTCATGATTCCCCGACACTACATCTCTCTCCTGTCTCTTAGTAGATATTCCGAAATGGGGTGGTTTCGTGATAAAAAACCATCCCTGTTGGGGCCCTTTCCTCTACCTCTGCCCCTTTGGAAACTACGTGATGGGTTCTTCCCAGTGTGTTGACTTCCCCTAGCTCTCCTACTGGGATTTCGTGCAGTATCGGAATCAGACAGATCTTGCTCTGAGGAGGACTGTTCGGTCTCAATCTCCAGCCCCCCCATATTTTTGACACTGTAGTCGAAGATTTTCCCGTCTTTAAAATCAGCGGTATCTCGGACATATTGGAAATGCTTTCTCTCCTTAATATGTCCGGTAAATTTTTCAATACCCTGTTGGAGTGCTACCTCTTTTCTCTCATAATCTGAATTATTTGAGAATCTCCTGACTGATTCAATGCCATCTTTTAATTCCGCTGTACTGCGTGCCAACAATATTCTTTCCTCCTCTAGTAGGATCCCCATGAACCTGAGGGACGAGTCAATGGACTCCTTCTCCCATTTGCGGAGGAGATCAGGAGACCTGACTCGTGCAGCAGGAATGAGGGCAATACGTAGGCCCCTCGGTACAATCTTATTTCTGAGATAGGTCTCAAGTGTCTGAATCTCCCACCACGACCTAATGTGGTCCTTATAGATCCTGGTGAGATGACTAAAGGAGGCGCTGATACTTAATTGTTGAGTCTGTGACACCAGTTCATTTTCAGAAAACACCTCCTGTGCGTCACTCATCCATTTAGCAACATTTATCTCACCAGTGAGAAAGCCTGCCATCCCCACTGTGAATTGTTCGATTGTAAAGTTTGACACTAAGCAACAATTGTTGCATTGATATATGACAATATCCGTTCACTTGATTGATTAATGGTATCACTGCCTATATGAACGATTAAAATTCGATTTTTATTGTAGAAAATCTTACTAAAATTGGGCTAAGTAGCCAAAGGTACTAAGAAGGCGTAAGCACGGTACACCAGACAGATGGAGGAGCGATAGAAAAACTGTTGTTAGCACCATTTGCTGCCAAACAACACTTCCCCCTGTCTGTATTATGATATAACACCTGGTCAATCCGTGCCACTAACACGTGTCCCTACGCGTTTCCTCACCGCTGATATTCACGGTGATTCATCAGGGGTCACACTGATGCGATAACAACACATCTATATTTGATTATGTGATATGGCCGGGAGACACCTATTGCGTGTCTCAGATCATTCACCCGGCTCGTGTACGACACTAGTCAGCTGGTCGAACACGAGCCGAGTGAGATGCCGGACATATGTAGTACTAACCCCTCCCTCCCTGGAGTGACGCGGCGGCCGGGCAGCCAATCCCCGCGAGGCTGGGCGGCCAGAGCAGGGCCGGCCCCCGGGCGCTCGCTGTCACTGCAGGGGGGAGGAACAAGAGCGTCCCTAGTAACCAGGGATTACCAGGCGGCCGTAACCCACTGGCCTGGGATATTGCAGCTAGGAAGAGTAACCAGAGAAGAACACAGCGATCCTGAGCCCACACTGTGGCACATTCGATCACTGTGTGTGTCATCCTGCAATGGGAGACTCCGCAATCCCGGAGTGCAGTTGACAATGTGCACTCGATCGCCGTATTTGTGAACAGAGGAAAAGGGGGAGTGTATAGCAATTCATTACACACTAAGGGACCGCTCCAACCTCCCTAAAAATGCAAGCCATACTATAGGGATTCATGCGTTAGACTGGCAATGGGGCAATTGAACATGGGCAGGGTGTGACATATGATTCACTCCGGCCCCAGGTGACATATGACCAATTCAGAGGAAACAGTTAAACGATATCTGTTCATTGAGACCCGCCGGTTTCATGGTATGCATGCGGAAAATCCATTGGGCCTCTTTTTTGGGCCTCACTGTTTTGTCACCACAAGACCTCTTCAAACCGGACATGGTGCCTAATAAAAAAGAGGCCTCAAAATCCACTAGGTGCTCCTTTGCTTCTGAGGCCGCTGCTTCAGTCCATTACCGCACTAGGGCCACATGTGGGATATTTCTCAAAACTGCAGAATCTGGGCAATACGTATTAAGTTGCGTTTCTCTGATAAATCCTTTTGTGTTATAAAAAAAATGGTATAAAGAGGATTTTCTGACAAAAATAAATATGTAAATGTCACCTCTACTTTGCTCTAAATTCCTGTGAAACACCTAAAGGGTTCATAAACTTTCTAAATGCTGTTGTGAATACTTTGAGGGGTCTAGTTTCTGAAATGGGGTGTTTCATAGGGGTTTCTAATATATGGGCCCCTCAAAGCAACTTCAGAACTGAACTGTAACCTAAAAAAATAAATAAATGAGGCAATACTTGGCTTCTTACATTATACTGATAATGAGCCGTGCCCACCCCGAGATGACCCCAGTTTTGACCGTTTGTATAAACGGAGACCCCTATAAGACCGTTTCAGTGCCCGGTTTTCCCAAGCATACACACCCGAGAAGTGTATTTCTATTGATGAGTCCCTGGTACATTTTAAAGGGAGGGTTCAATTCCGCGAGTACCTGCTGGGTAAGAGGGCAAGGTATGGCGTGAAGATGTATAAGCTGCGAGATTGCATCAGGGTATACCTACAGGTTTAGGATATATGAAGGAAAGGCCACCCCCAAACCAGACTGCATCCTGGACTACAATAGGTACATGGGAGGGGTGGACTTGTCAGATCAAATCCTGAAGCCCTACAGCGCCATGCGGTGTGATATAAGAAGCTGGTCGGGCACATCATACAGATGGCATTGTACAATGCGTACGTGCTACATCGATGTACAGGCCAGAGGGGAACTTTCCTGGAATTTCAAGAGGTTATTATCAAGAACCTAATCTTTAGGGACCAGGAAGGGGGGGCACCCAGTACTTCTGGAAGCGAGGCCACACGCATCGTACCAGGGCAACACTTTCCAGGAGAAGTTCCCCAAACTGGCAAGAAGGGAAAAAGTCAAAAGAGGTGCAAAGTCTGCTATAAGAGGGGGATAAGGGAGGACACAATATATCAATGTGACGCGTGTCCCGAATAACCAGAGCTCTGTATGAAAGTCAGTTTTAAAATTTATCATACATCCCTTGGTTTATAATTTACACCAATTTTACTTACCCTGATGCACTCGGCACAGCTTATCCCCCCTCGTCTTTCCCCTCTGGGCCCTGCTGTGTGTCCAGGCAGCTGATAACAGCCACATGTAGGGTATTGCCATACCCGGGAGAACCCACATTACAGTTTATGGGGTGTATGTCTCCGGTCAAAATGCTCACTACACCTCTAGATGAATGCCTAAGGGTGTAGTTATTAAAACGGGGTCACTTCTTGCGGGTTTCAACTGTACTGGTACCTCAGGCGCTTCTGCATACATGACTTCGCACTAGAAAATCCCCAGTAGGCCAAATTGTGATCCTTTCCTTCTGAGCCCTCCCATGGGCCCAAACGGCAGTTTATCACAACAAATGGGGTATTGCCGCACTCAGGACAAATTGCGCAACAGAATAGGGTATTTTGTTTCTTGTGAAAATAAGAAATTTTCAGCCAAAACTACATATTATTTGAAAAAAATAATTTTGTTTTCATTCCCAGACCAATTCAAATAAGTTCTGTGAAAAAACTATGGCGTCTAAATGGTCACAACACCCATAAATGAATTCCTTGAGGGGTGTAGTTTCCAAAATGGGGTCACTTCTGGTGGGTTTCCATTGCTTTGATACCTCTGGGGCTCTGCAAATGCGACATGGCACCCGAAAACCAATCCAGCAAAATCTGCACTCAAAGAACACACAGCGCTCCTTCCCTTCTGAGCCTTCCCATGGGCCCAAACGGCAGTTTATTGCCACAAATGGGGTATTGCTGCACTCAGGAGAAATTGGGCAACAAAATTGAGTATTTTGTTCCCTGTGAAAATAAGAAATTTTGATAAAAAATGACATCTTATTGGAAAAAATTTCATTTTTTTTAATGTCACAGCCCAATTGAAATAGGTGCTGTGAAAAAACTGTGTGGTCAAAATGCTAACAACAACCATAAATTAATTCCTTGAGGGGTGTAATTTCCAAAATGCGGTCAGTTTTGGTGGGTTTCCATTGCTTTGATACCTCTGGGGCTCTGCAAATGCGACATGGCACCCGAAAACCAATCCAGCAAAATCTGGACTCCAACAAACATATAGCGCTCCTTTCCTTCTGAGCCCTCCCATGGGCCCAAACGGCAGTTTATCACCACAAATGGGGTATTGCCACACTAAGGACAAATTGGGAAACAAAATGGGGTATTTTGTTCCCTGTGAAAATAAGAAATTTTGATCACAAATGACATTTTATTGGAAAAAATGACATTTTTTTCATTTCACAGCCCAATTCAAATACGTGCTGTGAAAAAACTGTGCAGTCAAAATGGTAACAACAACCCTAAATGAATTCCTTGAGGGGTGTAGTTTCCAAAATGGGGTCACTATTGGGGGATTCCTACTGTTTTGGCACCTCAACACCTCTTCAAACCTGGCATGCTGCCTAAAATATATTCTAATAAAAAAGAGGACTCAAAATGCACTAGGTGCTTCTTTGCTTCTGTGGCTTGTGTTTTAGTCAACGAGCGCACCAGAGCCACATGTGGGACATTTCTAAAAACTGCAGAATCTGGACAAAACATATTTAGTAGTGTTTCTCTGGTAAAACCTTCTGTGTTACAGGAAAAAAATGAATAAAATTGAAATTCAGCAAGAAAAATGAAATTTGCAAATTTCACCTCCACATTGCTTTAATTCCTGTGAAATGCCTGAAGGGTTAAACAACTTTCTAAATGCTGTTTTGAATACTTTGAGGGGTCTAGTTTTTAAAATGGGGTGTTTTATCAGGGTTTCTAATACATAGGCCCCTCAAAGCCACTTCGGAACTGAACAGGTACCTTAAAAAAAAGGCTTTTGAAATGTTCTTAAGAATATGAGAAATTGCTGTTTATGTTCTAAGCCTTGTAACGTCCAAGAAAAATAAAAGAATGTTCAAAAAACAATGCCAATCTAAAGTAGACATATGGGAAATGTGAACTAGTAACTATTTTGGGTGGTATAACCGTCTGTTTTACAAGCAGATGCATTTAAATTCTGAAAAATGCAATTTTTCCAAAATTTTCTCTAAATTTTGCAATTTTTCACCAATAAACACTGAATATATCGACCAAATTTTACCACGAACATGAAGCCCAATGTGTCACGAGAAAACAATCTCAGAATCGCTTGGGTAGGTTTAAGCATTCCGATGTTATTACCACATAAAGGGAAATATGTCAGATTTGAAAAATGGGCTCTGAGCCTTAAAGAGGCTCTGTCACCAGATTTTGCACCCCCTATCTGCTATTGCAGCAGATAGGTGCTGCAATGTAGATTACAGTAACGTTTTTATTTTTAAAAAACGAGCATTTTTGGCCAAGTTATGACCATTTTCGTATTTATGCAAATGAGGCTTGCAAAAGTACAAGTGGGCGTGTTGAAAAGTAAAAGTACAACTGGGCGTGTATTATGTGCGTACATCGGGGCGTGTTTACTACTTTTACTAGCTGGGCGTTGTGTATAGAAGTATCATCCACTTCTTTTCACAACGCCCAGCTTCTGGCAGTACAGACACAGCGTGTTCTCCAGAGATCACGCTGTGTCGTCACTCACAGGTCCTGCATCGTGTCAGACGAGCGAGGACACATCGACACCAGAGGCTACAGATGATTCTGCAGCAGCATCGGCGTTTGCAGGTAAGTCGATGTAGCTACTTACCTGCAAATGCTGATGCTGCTGCAGAATCAACTGTAGCCTCTGGTGCCGACACGATGCAGGACCTGTGAGTGATGTCACAGCGTGATCTCTCGAGAACACGCTGTCTGCACTGCCAGAAGCTGGGCGTTCTGAAGAGAAGTGGATGATACTTCTCATCAGAACGCCCAGCTAGTAAAAGTAGTAAACACGCCCCGATGTACGCACATAATACACGCCCACTTGTACTTTTACTTTTCAACACGCCCAGTTGTACTTTTGCAAGCCTCATTTGCATAAATACGAAAATGGTCATAACTTGGCCAAAAATGCTCGTTTTTTAAAAATAAAAACGTTACTGTAATCTACATTGCAGCGCCGATCTGCTGCAATAGCAGATAGGGGTTGCAAAATCTGGTGACAGAGCCTCTTTAAGGCCAAAACTAGGCTGCGTCCTTAAGGGGTTAATGAGGACCTCATTTTTGGTCGTATCTGCTTTTAGCAAGCCTGGTAATATTTTCTAATGATATTATTCTTTATTATGATTACCTTTCTAAAAATGGTTTAGGATGTATTGTACATTTGTTTAATCTGTACTTGCAGTTTATTCCCAATATTCTGCTGCATGTAAACGATCGAGTTATTGAAATTGACAATGTATCTTTAAATGCCTGTGCTATATAAGCAGGTACTATCGTGAACATGATTTCCTGTCTCTGATGAAGTCCCAGCTGGGACGAAACGCGTAAGACATATGCACGGTGGTGAGAGACGTCATCACACCGTTTTCCTCAGGCGTGGTACCTGTAAACTCCATGCCTCAAACCACGCTTGGTTTGTTACCTACTACCTTGGCTGCAGGGGCGTAACTAGGAAAGACTGTGCCCCATAGCAAACTTTTGACTGGGGCCCCCCCTCCCCTGGGTGTCACACAATCCCCCCCCCCTTGTAGATAGTGCCTTTTTTACAGTCCCCCTGTTGATAATGCCATACAGCCCCCCTGTGGATAACGCCATACAGCCCCCCCTGTAGATATTGCCATACAGCGCCCCCCCCTGTAGATAACGCCATACAGCCCCCCCTGTAGATAATGCCATACAGCCCCCCCTGTAGATAATGCCATACAGCGCCCCCCTGTAGATAACGCCATACAGCCCCCCCTGTAGATAACGCCATGCCGCCCCCCCTGTAGACTGTATGGTGTTATCTACAGGGGGGACTGTATGGCGTTATCTACAGAGGGGGCTGTATGGCGTTATCTACAGGGTGGACTGTGTGGCGTTATCTACATGGGGGACTGTGTGGCGTTATCTACATGGGGGACTGTGTGGCATTATCTACAGGGGGGACTGTGTGGCGTTATCTACAGGGGGGACTGTGTGGCGTTATCTACAGGGGGGACTGTGTGGCATTATCTACAGGGGGGACTGTGTGGCGTTATCTACAGGGGGGACTGTGTGGCGTTATCTACAGGGGGGACTGTGTGGCGTTATCTACAGAGGGGGACTGTATGGCATTTTCTACAGGGGGACTGTATGGCATTATTTACAGAGGGGGCTGTACGGCGCTCCATTCATTTCTACGGAGCTGCCAACACAGACCCCGGAAGTCCGAGGTTTGTGATGGAGAACTTCAGGGGATTTTCAGTCCCCCGTTCTCCCTATCGCTGCCAGCGATCACACATGTATCCCCTATCCTGTGGATATCCTGTGGATAGGGGATACATGTCTTTTGTTTAATGGCAGAGCGGGGAGATAACTCCCTGCTCTGCCGTAGTGTTCAGTGGCCTCCCGCTGTAGCAGCCATAGCGGCTGCTAGCGGAGCCTCCGGCCATGGGGGGGGGGCCGTGCCGGCGGGCGACACGGGCCCCCTCATGCCGCGGGCCCCGTAGCAGTCGCTAAGGCTGCTACGGCGGTAGTTACGCCACTGCTTGGCTGGTATCTCCTTATTGGGTCTCTGGACTTGAGATTCTTAACCTCTACTACTTATGAGGTATGGGACATAACATCTAGAGGATATCAATTGGCTGTTGCAAACTTGAAGCAAGAACTTTGCATGGACGCTACAACAGCCCTTAAATTCACCTGTACCCGGGAATTAACCCATCCTGTTACGGACAAGGAAGCAAGGGAGAAATCCACTCTGTGTATAATCAGGAATCCGCCTGCTTGAAGGAATCGAAGTGACCAAGAATACGATTCTAAGGTCAGATACATGTGGCTGTTAAGTTGCACTGAAACTTCAAGAATGATAAAGCCCATCTATGGACTGATGTGCACACAATAGATGAGTATGCGGAAAATCATTGTGGATCATTTCTATTCTCTTTGCTCACTCTACTTTACCGTACTTATATTGGTTCCAGGATGTGCTTAACAATTTTGCCGTTCTGACAGGTTTGAATTGGCTGTCCCTCCTAGGCTGTAACTTGTTATATGTACCTTGCCGAAATATCTTTTTGTATCTCATTTAGCATATTTATGCTTATATCGATATATACCCATAATTATCCCTGGCCAGGTCGTTTTTAAATTGTATTCTATTATTGTATATGAATTTTGTGGGAATTTGTTTGCTACTTTTCCCTTTTTTCTACAAATTAAACTAATTTTATATCACAATATCTATAGATATATTTATTTTTTATATATCAATATCTGAATTCTCTTACCCAGATGAGTGCTTGTTTTGTCCTGGATAGTTTTTTGGTTCATTGTTTTTGGTTTAGTTACTAGGACGGCACCGTGTGGCCCCCCAACCACAATATTCTGGGATTCTGGATATTCTCTTCTATTTTTTGTCCCCCTATTATAGTCCAGCAGCCATTTGGGCTGATAATTGATGTAAGGCAGCATGACGCATACTGGCCCTTTAAGGCCGTGCACGCGTGGGCGCCCTGCGGTACACAGTCCGAGGACCCGGAAGAGAGTGCCGGCGTCTCCCTGGAGGGAGTACACGCCGAGAAGAGAAGCGTCCATGGCCGGGATCGTCAAGAGGTAAGTCAGAACGACGACCCCCGGCCATGGACGTAACATACCTCCTGCTCCTGAGGTGACCTCAGGGAGGACAGAAACCTGCCATGGAACCGAATAGACTGGGGTGGTGGACATTGTTAGGTAAAGGTTAAGTTCTAGACTTACCATCAGGGGTGCTGAGGGATATGCCACTAATCCCTAAGTCAAGACTAGCTAGGAGGTCAAGGCTTCCTGAGCCCTGCTCACACCATAGTCAGGAGCCCCCAGCTTGACTGTGTCTGATTTGGGACAGGTAGTGGCTCAATTACTGGCTGGTGTTAGAGAGGCTTAGGTGCAGCGTGAGGTCCCACCACCTGTGGTCCCCGTTGCTCCTTCTCCTGTGGCGGTGTGGTATGGTTCGGTATCTGGGGCTGTTGCGCTAGGTACTAAAGTCAGTGGAGTTTCGCCATAGCAGTTTCATCTGGGGCCAGTGTGAGGAATGGGGGGAACCACTTTGTCTATTTTGCTGCAGGTGGAGAGAGACTTTTTCTGGGACTATTTCTGTTATTTGCCCCTTGTCCTGAGCTCAGGAGGTTCTTAATTCAAATGAGACAAGCAGCCGATCAAACTGGGAAACCAGTGAACCAGCCCAAACCAGTGTAGAAGTGTCTGAAAATAATCCTCTCCACTGTCACCTTCAGACTGTCCGACCACAATGGTGAGGATATGCGTAGCAACCGCCGCAGGTGGGCATGGATTATAAATTTATAGTTGATGTGTTTATGTTTCTTTTGATGTGTTTTTATTTTTGAAATTTAGCACCAAGCGCGCCGCCTATGTAAACATGTATGCCGCCTATGTAAATATGTATGCCGCCTATGTAAACATGTATGCCGCCTATGTAAACATGTATGCCGTCTATGTAAATATGTATGCCGCCTATGTAAACATGTATGCCGCCTATGTAAATATGTATGCCGCCTATGTAAACATGTATGCCGCCTATGTAAACGTGTATGCCGCCTATGTAAACGTGTATGCCGCCTATGTAAACGTGTATGCCGCCTATGTAAACGTGTATGCCGCCTATGTAAACGTGTATGCCGCCTATGTAAACATGTATGCCGCCTATGTAAACATGTATGCCGCCTATGTAACATGTATGCCGCCTATGTAAACATGTATGGCACCTATGTAAACAGGTATGCCACCTATGTAAACATGTATGCCGCCTATGTAAATATGTATGCCGCCTATGTAAACATGTATGCCGCCTATGTAAACATGTATGCCGCCTATGTAAACATGTATGCCGCCTATGTAAACATGTATACCGCCTATGTAAACATGTATGCCGCCTATGTAAACATGTATGCCGCCTATGTAAACATGTATGTGTATATCATTTTAGGGCTTTGCTGCCATCTAGTAACCAAACTGCATAGATAGTTTGTGTAGTGCTGTTGTGTTTTGTGTGCAGGACCTGTGATCACATGACCAGAGAGGCACATTCTCAAGTTCGTGCAGGTGCTGCGCAGCTACTCAAGTAGGGGAGAAGCTGAATCTTTATTTAACAGGAGTTCAGCACCATATTTAAATATGCAATATTTAAAAACAAATGGCCATAAAAGTCATCAAACTGCATATTATGAGAGGAAAATGACTGTTATGCTATGTTGTTGATATATACATTGTGTATTACGTGTTATTCCACTTAAGTAAACATATAACAGATCATTCCTCCAATTAAGACCCTTCGGGAATCTTGTATGAAGCTGCAGATCGCAGAACGCCTCCCTATTCAGGAAGTGTCTTCTCCAATCTCCACCCGTCTTTGGTTTCTTCACTTCTTCAAGGCCATAAAAACATTGGGGGGAATTTATTAAGATGGCATTTCATATGCCAGTCTTAATATAAAGAAAGTTGGAGTAAGATGCAATACAGTTATTAAATGTGTCACATCTTTCGGCCGTTCGTGCGCCACAATCGTTATGCAGCGACCGCGGCCATGCTCCTTCCATTCCCCCTACCCATCGGACATAATGTAAAATAAAAAATAAGTATAATCTTTTCTCCGCTTCTCTTCTTCCCCCTTGATCCCCTAAGGCTCCCTGCTGCCCATACAATGCACTGACACCGAGCAGCGTCAGGTCCTTTATATGTGACACAGCACTCAACGTCATCAGTGCATTGTATGAGCCGCAGGCTGCGGAGAGAACATGAGGGGACCAGAAGAGGAGTGCTGAGGTGAGCATTCATTTTTTATTTAATTGTCCGATAGAGGGGACGGAGAGGAGCCTGGCATGGGCCTCTACCTTGCTACGCTCCACATAGTGACATTTTTGACAATTATTAGCAGGCGGAGATTTCCACTATAGTTTACGCCAGGTGTAAATTATTATAAATTTGTTGGGGTGCTGTCACCCCGCCCCCTTTTGGGAAGCCCCGTTTTAGAAAACTGGCGTAGAAAGGTTAATACATTTCCCCATAAGCTTTAAAAATGACCATTATGGGGGGCGTGGCCTGGACGGACATGGAAGGAGTCGCCTAACCGCTGAGCTCCTGAGGTGAAAGCCAAATCCGGCTCAAATAAACCTGACAAAGCTGACTTACCTGCGGTCTGGTCGGTGGAGAGAATCGTGGCAGCGCTCAGAGTCCCGTCCAGCGTGTCGGGGAGCGGCTCCGGCGCCGGTAAAAGGTCTGGCCCTTGTATCGTGGAGGCTGAGGAAGGTGGCGGCCATCTTCTCCTTCTTCTTCTTCCCCTCCTCCTAACGGCGCGAAAGTGCAGGAACAGCTGGGAAGGCAGTGAACAGCGTCTTGTCAGGGTGAGTGAGGAGGGAGCAGGGCACATCTTGAGGTGCTGGCCGACAGTTAAGGAGGGGTAGAGCACAGGGAGAGGATTTTCAGCTAAAATCTCCTGCAGGGAAGACGACCCCCCCTCCCCCAGCAGCCATCTTAACTCAGATTGCAAGCAGCAGACACCCACAGGGCTGGGAGTGGCAACAACAAAAGTGTATCTATACATTACAGAGAGTGAGACACTGCACTGCATCTTCCCTGACACTGATTAAATCCTGTTGGTGTAATATTACGCTTCCAAGAAGAGAATACCTGAAGATTTACTTATATTACATTGGTCTTCTGTGGAAGATATTTCAGTATTGTTGCAGCTTAGAATCAAACAGCGATTTCCTGTGTCATAATGGGGGGCACATCTAAAAGAAATACTAAAGCAAAGCCGTCTAAGCTCACAGAGTTTTTTCCCTCGTCCTCTTCTCAACAAGTGGTGGTGAACCGCCGAATTTCCCTCCCTCCCTCCTCCCCTGCTCCATCTTCTAGGGACGCATCTGTAGAACGTGACATGCAGGATGACACGGATTCTCAGCCTGTTTCGGAGCATATGATAAAACGTCTGCTGAATTCTTTGAGAGACTCAATTCAATCAGATTTACGGCAAGTTATTGGAGACTTAAGAGTAGATATACAAGCCATTGCCTCGCGGACCGATCATGTGGAGCATAAATTGGAGGAATTTGTGAAATCTCATAACTCGCTCATAGATGCGAACTACACTCTGGAGGAAGAAGTTATGCGTTTATCCACCAAAGTTTTGGATCTGGAGGACAGATCCAGAAGAAATAATGTCCGTATTAGAGGTATACCTGAATCGGTAACACCAGATCTACTAGCAAAATTTCTCACGGATCTTATGGGAATCGTTTTACCGCAAAAATCGGCCCTGGATCTCACCATAGATAGGATTCACAGAATCCCTAAACCTAAGCACATTGCCGCTCACCTACCAAGAGATACAATTGCTCGAATCCACTTCTTTCATATAAAGGATGAATTTCTCAGAGGATTGAAGAACTCTCCGGACCTAACTGACCGCTTTAAGGACATTACTTTATTCCCGGATTTATCAGCGGCGACTATGCTACGCCGAAAAGAATTTGCTGTGATGACAAAACTTCTGAGAGATAACGGTATATTGTACAAATGGGGATTCCCAGTAAAATTAATAATCACCAGGAATGGCACGCACCATGTCTGCCTCTCACCTACCTTGGCAAAAGACCTGCTGATTTCTTGGGGGCTCATGGCGTCCCTGTCTTCAAATCCCCGTCCCAGAAATCCTTCTAAGCCGGAGATGATTTCGCCATTGTGGTCGGACGCAAGGAGTAAACCGGATCGGAGACCGCCTGATTGAAAATTGAGGCTTCTAGGGTTCGAACGGCACTTCAAGGCTTTCGGAGTTCTCAGGTGGACGGTTCTTTTCTGTCTACAGTTCTTAGGCTGAACTTCTGCCTCCATTTTTCTTTTCCCTGCAAGAGGGATTTTCCTGGTTGCAGTGAATGTGCTATATAGCATATTCATTTCGGTGGTTTTTTCAAGTTTCCTGTTGTGGGATGTTCTATGTTGGTTCTCCATTGCTATGCCATAACCATAATTACTTTTCTTTTAGGTCTTAATGGGTCTTACAATACTTTCTGTAAATGCTCATGGCTTGAATTCTCCCTTCAAGAGATCTTTACTTTGGAAGGAAGCGTTCAAGTCCAAGGGAGATGTATTATGTGTGCAGGAATCACATTTGTCCTCTAAAGATTGCCATTTATTTAAACATAAAAAATTTCCCCATGTGTACTATGCCTCTAACAGCGGAAAGAAGGCGGGGGTAATTATTGCGGTAAAGGAGTCACTTGCTTTTAAATGCATTTCTGTTGTTTCTGATCCACAGGGTAGATTTATTATTTTAGTATGTGAAATTGATAACCTCTCATACATGTTGGTATCTGTTTATGCCCCTAATGTACGACAACTTCCCTTCCTTAAAAAGGTACTGTCAAAAGCTAAATCAGTGCAGAAAGGGGGTTTAATATTATGTGGGGATTTTAATATAGTGGTAAACAAAGATATAGATCGCTCTGGGGGAAATACTAGATTGTCTCATGACTTGAGTTCTTGGGTGCAAGAGGAAGAATTACATGACGTATGGCGATACCAGCATGCTTCTGAAAGGGATTACACGTTCTATTCTTCCCCACATAAGGTGTACTCTAGGATTGACTATTTTCTGGTGGATAGAGAAGTGTTAAGAAATTCGGTGACCTCCTCCCTTGGCCTGATAACCTGGTCAGACCATGCACCAATCATGCTTCAACTTTCAGATCATTATATTACACCTCAGAGCTCTTCTTGGAGGTTGAACACATTCTTATTAAATTCCCCAGATCTCCAAGCCAAAATAGACTTAGCTTTGAAAGAATTTTTTGAGATTAATGGCCCATCGGCCTCATCACCTGAACTCCTCTGGTGTACACATAAGGCGTTTGTAAGAGGCCTGTTTATTCAGGCTGCGGCTAAAGCAAAGAGGGCGAGAGATAAGGAATTTGAATTCCTTATCGACAACATACAGAAATTAGAGGCAAAATTAAAAGTTTCCCCGTCTCCCACCTTACGTGATGATCTAAGACATTTTAGGGACAAACTGCGTAACCACCAACTTTTCCTATATGAGAAAACTTTAAAAAAACTCAAATGGAACTTCTATATCCAAGGTGACAGACCCAGTAGAATTCTGGCAAAAAGAGTGAAACAGCATGTTGCTAAATCCAAAATTTCATGGTTGAACACTTCAGAAGGGACAAAAGTGTATGATCCTCAAGAGATTACCGACACATTTGCGTCTTATTACAGTACCCTTTACAATCTAAATCAGGATAAACACCTCCCTGTGGTATCCGAAGCGGGGGTGAAGGATTTTTTAAGGCAAATTCAATTGCCAACATTATCGGAGGCCCAAATTAGTCAATTAAATTCCCCTTTTACGGTCGAAGAAATTAAACTGACCATTCTGCGATCCAAACAAAATAAATCCCCGGGACCGGATGGGCTGCCAAATGAGTATTACCGAACTTTCGCAGACTCGTTGATTCCATACATGCATTCCACTTTTATGAGTATCGCGAATAAGCAGGCACCTCCCCCTGAGATGTTACAGGCCACGATAGTCACTCTCCCTAAGCCGGGTAAATCCCCTGATTCCCCGGCCAATTTTCGTCCAATATCCCTATTAAACTGCGATATAAAATTATATGCCAAAATATTGGCGAATAGAGTGAATGATTGCTTACCATCCCTAATAGCGCTGGAACAAGTAGGGTTTGTCAAGGGCCGGCAAGCTTGTGACGGTACACGCAGGATGTTAGATCTCATACAGATAGCCGGAGAATCTAAAAGTGCCTCCCTCTTTATTTCTCTAGACGCCGAAAAGGCATTTGACCGTGTTAACTGGCAATACCTGGAAAGCACATTAGACAAATTTGGTTTCCATTCATTTATAAAATCAGCCATACTTTCACTATATTCCTCGCCCTCGGCTAGGGTTCTGTCTTCCGGGATTCTTTCTAGATCCTTTAACATCACTAATGGGACTAGGCAGGGATGCCCTCTATCCCCACTAATTTTTACCCTATGTATGGAACCATTTGCAGAAATGATTCGAAATTCTAAAAAAATCTCGGGTATAAGGGTAGGAGGAAGAGAACACAAAATCGGATTATATGCAGATGATGTTATTGTGACCTGTACTTCTCCCCTCATATCTCTGACAGAATTACTCAGCATCATTTCTAAGTTTTCAGAGGTATCATATTATAAATTAAATGTCTCAAAGTCCATGATGTTACCAATTCATGTGGAGCCTCAATTGAAACGCACTTTGTCTAACTTTGATATGGCATGGGCAGAATCAGGGTTGGCATACCTGGGGATAAAACTCTACTCCTCGTTGTCTCTGGTTCTGCAGGAAAATTACTCAGGGCTTATAGCAGATTTACGACTGGAGTGTGAAAGACTGAACAAGTTCCAGTTATCCTGGATTGCTAGAGTCAATTTGGTTAAAATGTTACTGCTTCCCAAATACTTGTGTTTCTGTAGGACTATTCCACTGTTAATACCTACTAGCATCACTTCTCAAATTCAACATATGTTTCTCCAGTTCATTTGGAATAATAAAAGAGCGAGGGTTGCCAAATCTTTATTGTATCAGAAGGTTAAGGAAGGGGGTCTGGGAGTCCCAGAGGTAACGGCATATAACGTAGCAGCCATCCTAGACCAGTTAGGTTCGTTATGGAACTGCTCGGCTCCGTCACTTTGGGCACAGTTGGAAAATGAGATGTTTCCCCGTTCCTCCATTCGTAATCTGATGGCCGCGACATATGTGGGGACAGATAGGTCTAAGGTGGTCTTGGTAACCACATCTGATGCACTGAAATGCTGGAAATTAGAGGTATGCGCAAATCGCTGGGTGTACTTATCTAATGATCATATACCATTGCAAGCGTTTCAACCTTTGGTCCCACATGTATTTTTGCAGACATGGGAATCGCTGGGCGTAACAGCTCTCTCAGATTTATATGAGGGAAAACACTTCAAATCCTTTGAGCAGTTGGTAAGGGAATATGACGTAAATAAATCCATGTTTTACCAGTATCTCCAGATACGACATATGATACAAACTATAGCCATCCCAGCTCAACCCAAAAGTCTTTCCCCATATCATAAATTCCTGTTTAAATGGCAAGGTCACAGTAAGGGTCTAGCTTGTAGCTATGATCTAATTTTGAAAAAACAGTCCTCAGGGAAGACAGTTCACATATTACGATGGGAACGGGAGATGGGTTTGACGTTTTCCTTGGCACAATGGATGAAAGCTTCTAGTTGGATTACTCATCACTCCAAATGTGTTAACCATATTGAACTCACCCGTAAAATCCACATGAGATGGTACCTAACTCCTTCCAGATGTGCACACATATTCCAAGGCAG
Source organism: Rhinoderma darwinii (assembly GCF_050947455.1). Lineage (NCBI taxonomy): Eukaryota > Metazoa > Chordata > Amphibia > Anura > Rhinodermatidae > Rhinoderma > Rhinoderma darwinii. Next base: position 68,952 of record NW_027461846.1, on the reverse strand, counting down.
TTCTAATGGCTGCTGGAGAGGATGTGGTTCCCTGGGTTCCACGTTGCATATGTGGTGGTCCTGCCCTAGGGTGGGGGTACTGTGGAGGGAGGTATTTCGCCTCATTCTTGAAATTATAGGAGAACCTATGAGGTTCTGCCCAGAATTGGCTATTTTAGACATTGGCTTGGAAGACATAATGGCGGAGCATCGGGTACTGATACACCATGTTTTCATTGCTGCTAGAATGGCAATAGCTAAGTCATGGAAATCAACTATCTCCCCTTCTTTATCGGAGGTGATAGGCAGGGTAAATATAGCATGTCATCATGAATCCATGCTTTTACAATCTCCCTCTGGGTATGCGAAGAATTTACGGTATTGGGAGCTTTGGGTAAATTCGAAGTATTACACTTAAGTGCAGAAAGATCGCTGGCAATATGACATATTTAATATTAACATTGGTTTGAAAATGGCATAGTAAAGTTCTTACGTTCTTTTGTTGTTGTTTTCTGGTTATGATTATGTATATCCTTCAATGACATATCACATGTATGTATTATTGTACGCAGGTCCATGTTCTGGGACCAAGGATGGTTTTCTTTATTGTTTGAAAAAAAAGTTGTAAAAAAATTTTTTCAATAAAAATTTATTGATTCAAAAAAAAAATGACCATTATGTGTTTCTAAGAAGTGTTTTTCTGCACCGGGAGGCATTAGTGGTTTTTTGTTTTTGTATCTGAAATGTGTTCTACAATGCGCGTTTTGAACTTTCTAATCGTGCGCCCTTCAGATGTAGCCGGCTTTATCTTGACTTTCAACGCATTAAATACACAGTGGCAGTGTTTTTTCAATGACTTTTTAATGACTTTTGTTGTGTGATATCACGCTGCAGCAAGTTATCCGAGTCACGATAAAGATGGCTACATCCGTACATACACGCGATCACATTGTTTGCATTTAATGGCATAAATTACATGATGCTTAGTACAATTTTTATAAACGCATCGATATCGTAAGTACTTTTTAAAAAATAAAAAACTTTTTGGGAAAGTCAAGTTATGTTGTTAGTGACACTGTAGAAAAGACTTGGTGACATCATATAACCATACCTCCCAACCGTCCCGGATTCAGCGGGACAGTCCCGAATTCCGGGCGGTGTCCCGCTGTCCCGGGCGGCCGGGGGTATGTCCCGCTGTCAAAATAATTCTAAAGCAGGGAACCATCAGCTCCCTGCTTTAGAATTGGTTCATAGCGGAGGAGCAGAGGGAGCTCCTCCGCTCGCCGAGGGCTCCCCGGGCACAGTGCTACTTTGCGGGTGGATTGAGTATCCGACTCACCAGCCACAGCCGCGCTTTCATGTAGCTTTCATGTGCTTAATTATCGTGGGAAAGCTACAAGCGGGGCTGTGACTGGTGAGTCTCACAGTCACTCCCAGTGCATGCGGCAGCAGCGGCAGCAGCGGCAGCCAGTCTGACTGTGAGTCTCTGACCAGTCACCACCCACACGCAGCAGACAGATAGTGCCGGCAGGATGGACTGACAAAGTGCCTGTCAATATTGAATGAACCCTCAACTACAACTGTTTTGCAGGTATTAAATATGATGGCTTTTATAGTGTAGTGGTCAACTTGGCTGCCTTACATTAGGAAGGTTGCTGGTTCAAAGCTCAGTAGGGACTTTTTTTTAATATTATTAATATCGTAGTTGTATTAGGCTAAGTTCACGCTAGCATTAATATACGTTTACCTCTCTTCCATCAGAGGAAGAGAGGATCAATACGTTACACGGAAACCATTGGCAATGTTTCCATCACCATTGATATCAATGGTGACGGAAACGGAAATTGTGGTTTCCGTTTGACTTTCCATTGCGGAGTTCACCCGACGGAAACCTCCGAAGTGAACCCCGGAACGGAAAGCCAACGCTGATGTGAACAGGCCCTAAGGCTTCTTTCACACTAGCGTTTCTATACGTTTACCTCTCTTCCGTCAGAGGAAGAGAGGATCGATATGTTAAACGGAAAGCAACGGTTCCATTAGAATTACCATTGCTTTCAATGTTAATTCTTTTGTATCAGTTGCTTTCCGTTTGTCTCCGTTCGCTAGGTTTCCATTCTTTTGAACGGAAATAAAAGTTCGTCAGACTGCACTTTTGTTTCCTTTAAAAAAAACGGAAACTTAGAGAACGGAGACAAACGGAAAGCAACTGATATAAAATAATTACCATTAAAAGCAATGGTAATTCTGACGGAAGAGAGGTAAACGTATAGAAACGCTAGTGTGAAAGAAGCCTTAGGGCCTGTTCACATCAGCGTTGGCTTTCCGTTCCGGAGTTCCGTCTGAGGTTTCCGTCGGGTGAACCCCGCAATGGAAAGTCAAACGTAAACCACAGTTTCCGTTTCCGTCCCCATTGATATCGATGGTGATGGAAACATTGCTAATGGTTTCCGTTCGTCACAATTATGGCAGGTTTCTGTTTTTCCAACGGAATCAATAGCGCAGTCAACTGAAATGTAAGCTGTAATTTCAGTTTGACTTTCCGTTGCGGGGTTCACCCAACTGAAACCTCCGACAGACCCCGGAATGGAAAGCCAATACTGATGTGAACAGGCCCTTACTTTAATCGTTTTTGAATTCAACTTCAGTTGTGACCGTACTCTTCTTCCTATTATCCCACTCGTGTGATCACTTATAAAAGGTGTTAGTTATGCTCTTTATTATCACTGAGGCCCCATGCACACGACCGTTCCCGTGATTACGCCCACGCACGGCTGCGGACAGTCATCCGCATTTGCGGACCATGTTCCCATTATAAAGTATAGGACCGTGGCCCATAAAGTAAAAAAAATAGGACATGTCCTATTTTTTACGGAAGGTTTCTATGGCCATAGAAAGGAATGGGTCCGTAATTACGGACGAAATCTACGGTCGTGAGCATGGGGCCTTACTCTTGATTTTGTAATGTGTCCGTAAAACTTTTGGTCTGTTCATGATGTTTAGCTTAGTAGTCCAGAAATTTCTGAAGTGGAGGTTCGCAACGATGCTGGGGAGTCATCGGCGAGCGAAGGAGCTCCCTCCGCTCTGAACTAATTCTAAAGCAGGGAGCTTCCTGCTTCAGAATTAGTGGCTACTCTTTGAGCAGAATCCCCGTTGCCAATGATCAGTTGCCGATTGACATTAGTGGCTCCTCCTGGAGCAGAATCCCTGGCCAGAGTCGGCAACGGGGGTTCGCTCAAGGAGTATCCACTGACGTTATTGTCCATATATGGACAGTAACATCAGGGCTTCCCTCTAGGAGCTGAATCCCCGGCCTATGCTCTGGCTGGGGATTCCGCTTCTAGAGGTAGTCGCAATGGCGCTGTCTACCTTTCTACAGGGTGGTGGCACTATCAACATGGAAACTGTGGCACTATATAGGGGCACTATCTACATGGGCACTGTGGCACTATTGAGAGGTCACTGGCACTTTATATATGGGCACTGGCCCTAGGGGCAGCTATGGGGGTATTATACTGTATGAAGCAGCTATGGGGTCATTATACTGTATGGGGAGGCTATTGAGGCATTATGCTGTAGGGGGGGCTTTATGCTGTATGGGGGAAGCTATGTGGCGTTATGCTGTATGCAGGGGCGTAGCTAGGGGGGGGGCAGGCGGGGCACGTGCACCGAGCGCAGCTCAGAGGGGGGCACCAGCGCCACCTCCTCCTGCACTATAATTGTACCTGTGTCGCAAGGACACAGGTACAATTAGAAGCAATGAATGACCGGGCACGTTCCGTGCCCGGCCATTCAGCGCCTCTCCACGAATGAAGCGACTGGTACCTTTTGTACCAGTGACGCTTCCGTCGATGAAAGGCGCTGACTGACTGGCAGGGAAAGTCATCCTGCCCAGCCAATCAGCGCCTTTCATAGACGCTGTGTTCAACCCCCTGGAGACCTGCGCAGAAGAGAGCAGGTCTCCATGGCTGCCGGACGGCGTGGGAGCGGGAATAAGGTGAGTTTGAATATTTTTTTTTTTTATTGTAATAGAAGTGTGTGTCTGTATCTGCGGGGGGACGGACTATATCTACAGGGGGGTGCTATATCTACAGGGGGACTATATCTATAGGGGGTGGGCTATATACAAGGGGACTATATCTACAGGGGGTGGGCTATATACAGGTGGACTATATCTACAGGGGGTGGGCTATATACAGGGGGAATATATCTACAGGGGGGCTATATCTACAGGGGGTGGGCTATATACAGGTGGACTATATCTACAGGGGGGCTATATCTACAGGGGGTGGGCTATATACAGGGGGACTATATCTACAGGGGGTGGGCTATATACAGGGGGACTATATCTACAGGGGGCTATAAACTGGGGTGGGCTATCTACAGGGGGACCATATCTACAGGGGGTGGGCTATATACAGGTGGACTATATCTACAGGGGGTGGGCTATATACAGGGGGACTATATCTACAGGGGGGCTATATCTACAGGGGGTGGGCTATATACAGGGGGACTATATCTACAGGGGGTGGGCTATATACAGGGGGACTATATCTACAGGGGGCTATATACTGGGGTGGGCTATCTACAGGGGGACCATATCTACAGGGGGTGGGCTATATACAGGTGGACTATATCTACAGGGGGTGGGCTATATACAGGGGGACTATATCTACAGGGGGGCTATATCTACAGGGGGTGGGCTATATACAGGGGGACTATATCTACAGGGGGTGGGCTATATACAGGGGGACTATATCTACAGGGGGCTATATACTGGGGTGGGCTATCTACAGGGGGACCATATCTACAGGGGGTGGGCTATATACAGTTGGACTATATCTACAGGGGGTGGGCTATATACAGGGGGACTATATCTACAGGGGGGCTATATACTGGGGTGGGCTATCTATGGAGCACCATATACAGGGGTGGGCTATAGCTGCAGAGGGGCCTATATAGTATATAGCCCCCTGTAGATATAGCCCACCCCTGTAGATATAGCCCACCCCTGTAGATATAGCCCACCCCTGTAGCTATAGCCCACCCCTGTAGCTATAGCCCACCCCTGTAGATATAGCCCACCCCTGTAGATATAGCCCACCCCTGTAGATATAGCCCACCCCTGTAGATATAGCCCAGCCCTGTATATATAACCCACCCCTGTAGATATAGCCCAGCCCTGTAGATATAGCCCAGCCCTGTAGATATAGCCCAGCCCTGTAGATATAGCCCACCCCTGTAGATATAGCCCACCCCTGTAGATATAGTCCCCCTGTAGATATAGCCCACCCCTGTATATAGTATCCCACAAATAGCTCCCCCTATAGTGCTCCACAGAAAGCCCACCCCTGTATATAGCCCCCTTGTACATATAGTCCACCCCTGTATATAGTGCTCCACAGATAGCCCATCCTTGTATATAGTATATACAGGGGTGGGCTATCTGTGGAGCACTATATACAGGGGTGGACTATCTAGTGGAGCACTATATACAGGGGTGGGCTATATGGCAGGCACTATCTACAGGGGACTCTATGGCAGGCACTATCTACAGGGGGCACAGTGTGTGTGTGTAGGACACGGTGTATGGTGATATTATAATTAGAGGTGCAGTGTTTGGCGCTATTATATTTAGGGGCGTAGTGTGTGGTAAAATGATAACTTTATATTTATTTATAGGTGCAGAAATGTTGGAAAAGTGAGAAGCTGAAGACATGTGAGCGGCAAACTGCAGAAATGGTCTGTGACCGGGAGAAGCCACCATAGAGGTCTGGACCGGATGGATAGAAAGAACTAGAATCTGAGACGTCACCGGTGAGTCACTTAATGTAAATGTTTATTCTGCCTCTAATCAGCACTGTAGTCACTGTATGATCTGCAGCGAGATAATGGGTGATATGATTATGATAGGATTTATTTTTTGTGAAACAGCATCTCCCAGCATATCCTTATCATTGTTCGGGCCATGCTGGGAGCTGTAGTTTTACACCGTACAAACCTATACGGCAGGGGTTGCACTAAATTGAGCTGTATTTGTGCTGGTGTAGTATATATGTAGTGAGCTTGCTTCTGGGGCTGTATATATGTACTGAGCTTGGTTCTGGTGTTGTGTATAAAACCATATTGCTTGTAAAATGTACAAATGTTTTTATGCTCGTGTTACATAAAAATAAATGACACTTCGATTGGTAGAGAAAACAAACACGGTGAGGGGGAAGGAGATGTCGGGAAAGAGGTTGGGGGGGGGGGCGCCAAACTGAATCTTTGCCCCGGGTGCTGGAGAACCTAGCTACGCCTCTGCTGTATGGAGAAATTTGTTTGGGCATTATACTGCATGGGAGCATCTGTATGGGCATTATACTGTATGGTGGCAGGTAGAGGGCATTATACTGTGTAGGTGCAGCTATTTGGTATTATACTGTGTGGGAGGCACTATGGGAGCATGATACTGTGTGAGCTGAATCGGGTGTGTATGGGCGGGGATTTGGTGGGATTAGAGGCGTGGCTTAAAAGAAAAATATTGCCCCTTTTTGTTGGGAGGTATGATGTAACTAAGAGATCTCATCCTCTAGGTGACCCAAGGGCAGCCTTTACCCACAATTTCTCCAAACTTTTGGCTCTATGCCGTTGAAGAAACTGGTAATTGATCTCTTGTGCTTCAGTATTTATTATTAAACAAGATGGATTCTTGTGTCCTTTGTTTTGATGCCCTTCTTAACCTCTTAACGCCGAAGGACAGATATATCCGTCCTCTGCAGCTGGTAGTTCGCGCAGGAGGACGGGTATATCCGTCCTGTGATCGCACGGGTACTGACACTGTACCCACGCGATCAGCGGCAGGAGCACGGCCGTTATACACAGCCTGGCTTCTGCTGCAACTTCCGGGATTGAAGCGCGCTCCAATTCAGGCAGTTTAACCCATTAAATGTCGCTGTCAATAGTGACAGCGACATGTAATGTGTTTGACAGAGGGAGGGAGCTCCCTCTGTCACCCCATCGGCGCCCCCGCAAAGAAATCGCAGGTCGCCATCGGGTTTCCATGGCAGCCGGGGGCCTAACAAAGACCCCCAGGTCTGCCTTCAGCAAATGCCTGTTAGGCCATGCCGGAGGCATGACCTAATAGATTGCCTGTCAGTTTTACACTGAAAGGCAAAAATGCTTTGGTATACTAAGTATATTAAAGCATTATATATGCGATCAACAGATCGCATAGTGACGTCCCCTGGTGGGACTAAAAAAAAAAAAGTGAATCAGTGAAATAAAGTTTGTGAAAAAAAAAAATTACAGTCAAAATCAAATAAAACCAAAAAGTGGTTTTATTTAGTAAAAGTGTCAAAACAAACAACACATGCACATATATGTGATCCCCGCGATCGTAACGACTTGAACAATAAAATGAACACATTAATTAAACAACCGGATGAACGGCGTCCAAAAAAACCGCAAAAAACAACGGCAAATTTCTCTCTTTTCTCCCATTCCCCCCATAAAAAAATTAAATAAAAGTTAATCTATAAGTCCTATGTACTCCAAAATGGTACTAATGAAAACTACACATTGGCCCGCAAAAATCAAGCCTACATACGGCCACATTGAAGGAAAAAAAAATAATTACGTCTCTTGGAATGCGGTGATGCAAAAACAAGTAATTTTTTTCTAAAAGGCTTTTTATTGTGCAAACGTAGGAAAACATAAAACCTTTACATATTTGGTATCCCCGTAATCGTGCTGACCCATAGAATAAAGTTAACATGTTATTTATGCTGCATAGTAAACGGCATACATTTATAACGTGAAAATCAATGCTGGAATAGCTGCTTATTTTCAATTCTCTCCTAAAATAAAGTTAATAAAAGTTAATCAATATATTATAAGCATCTAAAAATGGTACAATTACAAAATACAACTCGTCCCACAAAAAACAAGCCCTTATATGGCTATGTCGACGGAATAAAAAAAAAATTACGACTCTTGGAATGCAACCGTGAAAAAACAAGAAATAATCCTTGGTCATTAACGCTCAAAATGGCCTGGTCATTAAGGGGTTAACATCAATTGTTAATATCCTGTAAAATGTAATCCACGGTCAATATTTATACATTGGTTGTGAAATGTCTTGTCATTTGAGCAGGCTATCCTAGATGATTATAAATTCCCTTGTAGGTATTGCCTAGATGGTGTGAGCTGGGTGACTGTAGTGCCCGAAGAGGGTTCACAAAATGTTTCCTTTTCTGTATTACAATTTCCCTGTAACGTAATCTCGAAGAAGGTAACAGAATCCATGGATCCCGAGCCTGTAACATTCTAAATTAAATGTATTGGTATTATTGTATTTCATAAATGGTGGTACAGACACCACATCATGACCCCTAAACAAAAAAAAGATCGTCGATGTAGCGTCCAACCCACACAATCCACTTGTAAAAGGGATTATTGGCTGAAAAAATGTTGTTCTCCCACCATGTCATAAACAAATTGTCCAGGGAGAGGGAGAATTTTGACCCCATCAGGGCGTCTTCTGTCTGCAATAAAATAAAACTATCAAGGCAGAAAAAATTATGTGAGCGCAGATACTCCACTGACATTAAAATAAATTCTTGTAGACATTTGGAATACCTGGTGTATTTCCTCAAATGGAATTCCACTGCCTTGATTGCACCGATACGCCAGTCCAGCTGCCTCCGGGCACTGGACAATATTGCCGGAAGCAGATGGCTCCGACTACTGCATAGCGGCCGTTCGGCAGAACTGCACCTCGGCCTCTATTCTTTGACCTGAGCCATCTGCTTCCGGCAGTGTTGTTCGGTACCCGGAGGCAGCTGGAGTGGCGGATCGGTGCGAGGTCCGGGTGTCGGGCACACACTGATCATATACTGATGACCTATCCAGTGGATAGGTCATTAATTGTCATAACGTGGAAAACCTCTTTAATACTGGCGTTTCATACACCAGTCCTATTAAACAGTTTGCTGGAGTAAGATGCAACACATTTATTAACAGGCGAACGACTCTTAATAAATGTGTTGCATCTTTTAGCTGCAACGTGGCCTGTCATCAGTACTTTCTACGTGCTGCGGCCTGCTGTAAGAGCCTGAGGGAATCCAGGAGGGAGAATCGGAGTGGTGAGGTAAGTACATTTTTAAAATGTATTTTATTGTCTGATTGGGGGGGGCATACAGTCTGATTGGGGGGAGGTATGGGTCTGGCACGGACCTTTGCCTTGTTACGCCCCCCAGAGATAAATCTGGGCCGCACTATACATATAGATTTCTGCTATAATTTACATCAGTTATTGGTGTAAATTATAGTAAAATTGTTGGCCATTTCTGCTAAGCCCCGTCCATTTTTTTGCCCCCAAAAATGTCAACATTTGTGCATTTTGTGAATTTTCTACGCTAGTAAACTGTTGTAGAAAGGTTAATATATTCCCCTCAAAGGCTACAGACCGTAATACAATATCTTAACCTCTTCCCTCTATAGCCACTTTTGACCTTCCTGACAGAGCCTCATTTTTCAAATCTAACATGTGTCACTTTATGTGGTAATAACGTCGGAATGCTTTTAGCTATCCAAGCGATTCTGAGATTGTTTTCTCGTGACACATTGGACTTGATGTTACTGGCAAAATTTGCTCGATATGTTCAGTATTTAATTGTGAAAAACTGCAAACATTTGCATTTTTCTCAACTTAAATGTATCCGCTTGTAAGGCAGGCAGTTATAACAAACAAAATTGTTGCTAATTAACATCCCCCATATGTCTACTTTAGATTGGAATCATTTTTTGAACATCCTTTTATTTTTCTAGGATGTTACAAGGCTTAGAACTTTAGCAGCAATTTCTCACATTTTCAAGAAAATGTCAAAAAGCTATTTTTACAGGGGCCAGTTCACTTGTGAAGTGGCTTTGAGGGCCTTATATATTAGAAACCCAAAAAAAGTCACCCCATTTTAAAAACTTTACCCCTCAAAGTATTCATAACAGCATTTAGAAAATTTCTTAACCCTTTAAACTTTTCACAGGAATTAAAGCAAAGTAGGGGTGAAATTTACAAATTTCATATTTTTTACAGAAATTAATTTTTAATCCAATTTTCTTTATAACACAGAGTACAGTAAAAAATAGTGTAGTACCGTGTTAGCCAGAGACAATATGAAATGTTAAATACTTTTGTGTCAAAAAAGACAAAAGTATAATAGGTATGATACCTTTATAACACAGAAACTTTTACCATAGAAATGCAACTCAATGTTTATTGCCCAGATTCTGCAGTTTTAGGAAATATCCCACATGTGGCCTTAGCGTGCTACTGGACTAAAGCACCGGCCTCAGAAGCAAAGGAGCACCTAGTGGATTTTGGGGCCTTATTTTTATTTGAATAAATTTTAGGCACCAGGTGAGGTTTGAAGGGCTCTTGCGGTGCCAAAACAGGGGAAATCCCCCAAAAGTGATCCCATTTGGGAAACTACACACCTCAAGGAAATTATCTAGGGGTATATTGAGCATTTTGACCGCACAGGTTTTTTACAGAAATGATTGGAAGCAGGTCGTGAAAATTAAATCTACATTTTTTCAAAGAAAATGTGGGTTTAGCTAATTTTTTCTCATTTCCACAAGGACTAAAGGAGAAAAAGCTCCACAAAATTTGTAAACCAATTTCTCCCGAGTAAAACGGTACCCCACATGTGGTAATAAACGGCTGTTTGGACACATGGCAGGGATGGAGCACCATTTGGCTTTTGGAGATCACATTTAGCAGGAATGATTTGAGGAGGCAATGTCACATTTACAAAGCCCCTGAGGGGACAAAACAATGAAAACGCCCAAAAAATGACTCCATTTAGGAAACTACACCCCTTGAGGAATCCATCTAGGAGTATTGTGAGCTTTTTTACACCATAGATGTTTCATAGAATTTATTATAATTGGGCAGTGAAAATAAAAACAATCCTTTTTCTTCAAAAAGATGTAGCTTTACCGCAAATTTTTTTGTTTTCTCAACAAATAAAGGAAAAAAAGATCCCAACATTTGTAAAGCAATTTCTCCCGAGTACGGCAATACCCGGCAATATGTGGTCATAAACTGCTGTTTGGGCACACGGCAAGGCTCAGAAAGGAAGGAGCGCCATTTGGAGTGAAGATTTTGTTGGATTGGTTTCTGGGCGCCTGTGGGACCAAAACTGTGGAAACCGCCCAAAAGTGACCACATATTGGAAACTACATCCCTCAATGCATTTACCTAGGGGTGTAATAAGCATGTTAACCCTGCAGGTGTTTTGTAGAAATTAGTGTGCACTTGATGTTGCAGAGTGAAAATGAGATTTTTTTTCCATAGATATGCCAATATGTGGTGCCCAGCTTGTGCCACCATAACAAGACAGCTCTCTAATTATTATGCTGGGTTTCCTGGTTTTAAAACACCCTTCATGTGGCCCTAATCTTTTGCCTGGACATTCGACCAGGCTCAGGAGTGAAAGCGTACCATGCGAAATTGAGGCCTAATTTGGTGATTTATAAAGTATTGGATCACAATTGCAAAGTCTCAGATGTGAAATAATAAAAAGAAACCCCTGAGAAGTGACCCCATTTGGAAACTGCACCCCTCAAGGCATTTATTAAGGGGTGTAGTGAGCATTTTCACCCCACAGGTCTTTTCCATAAATTATTGTGCTTTCGGATGGTGCAAAGTAAAAATTTATATTTTTCCCTAGATATGCCATTTCAGTGGCAAATATGTCATGCCCAGCTTATGCCACTGGAGACACACACCCCAAAAATTATTAAAAGTGTTCTCCCGGGTATGATGATGCCATATATGTGGAAGGAAACTGTTGTTTGGGCACACTGTAGGGTTCAGATGGGTGGGAGCGCCATTTGGCTTTTGGAGCGTGGAATTTGGTTGGTAATAGTTTTGTTTGGAGTCTTACTGATGTTTCCGTTTATAATGTGGGGCATATGTGAGCTGGGCAGAGTACATCAGGGGCATAGTCAGGGGGTATAATAATGGGGTAAAAAAACAATAAAATAATCCATAGATGTGTGTTACGCTGTGAAGCAAACTGCACAGGCCAGTATCGCACTGATATATGGCGTCCTTTCTTATGCCCCTTTTGGTCCACACTCCGGACCTTTGCAGTTTGGGGAATTTTGCTGTGAAGTGTTGTCCTGGTATAATACGGGCACCCTCGCTTCCAGCAGATATGTCTGGGCCCTCCCCTTCCTGGTTCCCTAATTTTAGATCCTTGATAAATCGCCTCTTGAAACAGAAGAAATGTTCCCCTCGGGCACAACTGCATATTTTTTATTTCCTGACTTATTGGAGCCATAACTAATTTTATTTTTTCATAGACGTAGTGGTATGAGGGCTGTTTTTTTGTGGGACGAGCTGTAGCGATTATTGGTACCATTTTGGGGTGCATGCAACTTTTTGATCACCTTTTATCCTATTTTTTGGGAGGCCAGGTAAACAAAAAAACGCAATTCTGGCACAGCTTTTTTAGATTTTTTTTTATACAGCGTTCACCATGCGTTATAAACTACATGTTACCTTTATTCTGCGGGTCAGTACGATTCCGGCGATACCTAATTTACAGAACTTTTTTATGTTTTACAACTTTTTGCACAATAAAATTACTTTTGTAAAACGAATGTATTTTTTCTGTCGCCAAGTTGTGAGAACCATAACTTTTTAATTTTTTTGTCGCCGGAGCTGTATGAGGGCTTGTTTTTTGCGACACAAGCTATAGGTTTTATAGGTACCCTTTTTGGATACGTGCGACTTTTTGATCACTTTTTATTCCAATATTTGTAGGGCAAAGTAGGTATAGTTTTTTCCGGGTTTAATTTACGCTGTTCCCCGCGTGCAATAAATAATATAATATTTTGATACCTCAGTTCGCTACGGTCGCGCCGATACCAAATACGTATGGTTTATTATTTTTTTTCAATAATAAAGGACTTGATAAGTGAAAAAGGGCGATTGTGTTTTATTTTATTACTTGAAACTTTTATTGTTTTCAAACTTTTCACTTTTTTTTACACTTTTTAATACTTTCTTTTACACTTTTTTACCTACGTAGTGCAATGTATTTGATCGGAAAGTTATTTACTGACAGCTTCGCCTCCCGGCGGGGCCTAATCGGCTTCCGTAATGGCAGAGCAGGAGGCTATTGTGTCTCCTGTTGCCATAGCAGCAGTCGCCAGTCATGATTGCCTGTCAGGGCTGGTGATCTGCTAGTAAACACTACGATGCAGCAATTGCTTTCGATTGCTGCATTGAAGGAGTTAATGACAGGGATCGGAGCTAGCTCTGGTTCCTGCCATTACAGGTGGATGTCAGCTTTAACATCCAGCTGACTTCCACCATTGTTGACGCCGGATCAGCACCTGAGCCGGCGCCATCTTGCCGGCGGCTACGGAAGCCGATCAGGCTCCGCCGCCGGGCGGATCTTGACATGTTTCCGTGCTAGGCAGACAGGGAGGCCAGTATTAGGCCTCCGATTGCCATTGCAGCCACCGGAACCCTGGCAATTTCATTGCCGGGGTTCCGATGAGAAGCAAACACCTTAAGTGCAGCACTCGCGTTTGAGCGATGCACTTAAGGGGTTAATGGTGGGGACCGAAGCTAATTTCGGTCCCCGCCATTACAGCCGGATGTCAGCTGTAAGATACAGCTGAGATCCGGCGATGATGACTTCAGATCAGCTTCAGAGCCGGTGCCAAACATTTGGCGTATGGATACGGCAATTTGTGGGAAGTCATAGCTTTCCATGGCGTACCCATACGGCAAATGTCGGGAAGGGGTTAATGTAAGGCCTCATTTACACGAGGGTAATATACGCGCGTGCTTTTCACGCGTGTCGTACGCACCTATATTACTCTATGGGGCAGTGCAGACAATGCGTGAATTTTGCGCAGCGCGAGTGCGTTGCGTAAAACTCACGACGTGTTCTATAATCGTTGTCAAGTGCCTTTTGCGCACGCAAAACGCTGCATTTTTTTGCGTGCGCAAAACACACACACTCGTGTAAATGAGGCCTAAGGATGTGTACACTTAATTGTGCAGCAACGCTTGTTGTCTCCATTCTATGTCAGTGTGGGAAGTAGATGTCCGGCCTTATGATTTTGTGATATGTGATAGACCCAGAATCCCAATCACCAAACCAAAGAATGCAAAATAAAGACACAAAACATTATAATTGGGTGTTAAATGGTCAAAACTTTTATTATATTATATGACCAAACCCAAAATGGCAAACCTCCGACTCACGAAGAGTCACCCTCCAGCACGCAGGAAAGGAAAAACCCCCTGTGGGGGAAACCTCTAGGGAAACCATGGCTGGAGGATTGCCCTTCCTCTGGGCTTAGAAGGTGCCAAAATATCATTTGTAACAGAATTTGTACATTTTCTCAGATTTTCAAGGAAAGACATTACAAATGAACGAACGACATAAAACACATAAATCGGCTGATCTGGTTGGCTAGGCGGAAGTCTCTCTTCCTGGGCGCCCATTAAAATGAATGGGCGATCCACGGATGAGATGGGTCCTCCAGATGCCTCCTTGTAGCACCTGTCTCCGCTCTGGCTAATAGAGGGGGATCTCCTGCTGGAAACCCCCCTCTATTACAGACAACCCGTATGAAGAGGATGGCATCACTCTGATGAAGAAGTGGTCTTGGGTGAAGGGTTTCCCTGCTAGAACCTCCAAATTACATCAGGTCGGCATTGGTGGCGAAGTCAAGCTCAAGGTCCTCAGTCCCATCCGATATGGCGCTGAATGTGGCAGTAAAACCTTCTAATATGGAATCTTCTTTATGTCATAAACATTTGTATTTATGACATCAGCACCTTCATCATCATTACTGCAGGAGTTTATTACCACTGCACAACTCATACATTGTGACGTCACCCACAGTGGTCTGAAGTGTTAACCCTTTACTGACTGGCAATGTACTTACCACAGAGGCCATAAAGCTGAATAGAACATATCAGCGGCCATAAAGGAAAAGGGATAATGCAGGGAGCATCTCCGCACAAGAACAATCCATGACAAAGGGTTGTCCAGGATGAGATAACTTGTCTGCTTTCTCCAAAAACCAGCACCACACCTGTCCATAGGTTGTGTGTGGTACTACAGCTCATTACCATTCACTTCAATGGAGCTAACCTGCAATACCAGATACAACCTGTGGATAGGTGTGGTGCTGTTTTTGGAAGAATATTTTTATATTTTTCTAATCCTGCACAGCCCCTGTTAGAAATAGTTCAAAAAAAGAGGGGAGAAAATAAATTTTAAAAATGTAAAAAGAGGAACTCTGAGGTAAAAGAAATCAAACTAGACTGAAAGGAGTCTGCTGGAGGTGCCAGATGGAAAGACAGATTTCTGCCATGGGGACCAGATTAGTTGAAATGTATCTTGAAGGGGGGCTTCAGAGAGTGGGTTTTAACCCCTTCCCGCCCTATGAAGTGCTGTTGCATTGAAAAACTATGCAGTTCATCTTCGAATGCAGCGTCACAAAAACAAATTATTTTGTAAAAAATAAAACTATATAAATTTGGTATCGCCATAATCGTAATCAAGATATCATGCAATTCATGCCGCCCGATGAACACTGTAAAATCAAAACAGAAATGGCGGAATTACAGGTTTTTTTTTCAATTCACCCCACAAAATGTAGGTTTTTTAAAAAAAAATTAATACATTATATGGTACATTAGGCCGCAGGGTAAATTCCACATAAACAGCGCCATTCATTGGTTAACTGTTTAAATGATACCAGTTCAAGTGACCTTTATCGAAAAACAGCATAATGTTTTCACAATTAACCTTTTAATTGGGCCTAGCATGTATGATACTGTCTGCTAAGCCGTTGTATCTAAGCATATTATATGTGATACTGTCTGCTGAGCCGCTGTCTCCTATCAAGTAGCAGAGCTATCAGGTGTCATAGTGTAATGAAACGGGGTAGGGAGACGGACAGGTGAGCCCTAATCTACCCGAAACTCAGTCCCTGCCTACTTGCACTGCCCGTCCTAAGTGACGGCGTACAACTGGGCGACGGTCCCTATGCTCAATAAGTGCAAGACAGACAACACAAGACAAGGGCACACAGAAGAAAAAGGGGGAGATAGGGGCAGTTGCCCATGGAAACACCGTGAGCAACAGGCAGTGGTGAACGAGCCGAGACAAACCAGGAGAGTACGAAGTAGCAAATCAGAGCAGGAGAATAGTCAGTCAAGCCAGGGTTAATAAGTAACAGCGGTCAATAAGGTAAATAGCAAGAATCGCAGAGCCAGGTAACAAGACAATCACAGGCAAGGAACATGCTGCAAGTGAGGGTAAAAATAGACCAAGGGCGGGAGCTAGAACCGTCAGGCCAGGCTGTGATAGGTTCTCCCTCTCCTCAGCCTGCCAGCCTGAGTGGTGACAGATTGCGTAACTCTAGCAGACCTTGGAGCTGATGAAGGCTGATTAATCCTTGTCGTGGATGGCGAGCTTGCGTCCTTTTGGCCAAAATGATCACTAATACCCCAGGTATTTTTCATTATTACGTATATTCGCTTCTCTTGGACACAGCCGGGTCTTTGATGCTGGGAGAGCATGGTGTGTTGTTGTTTGGCATAGCAAGCAGGGTAGCCCGCTCTATGAACTATCAAGGCGTCACAAATAGGCTTCTACCTGGCTATACACGTTGTACCTCATGACGTACACACTATCCCTCCATGTTTCACACACTTGCACCCCATTATCCTTTTTTTTCTATTGAGGCACTTCACTCATTACTGCCCCCTTTATTTCACTTATAGTATTACACTTGCACTCACATTATTCATTTATTATTTCTTACTACACATCCCATGCACCACACACACCACTCCCCTCAAGACTAGTGGGAGTGGCTATTATTATTTAAAGCACCTGCTCACTCCTTCATCAGCGTTTCTGACCTGGCTGTGTTCATTTGTAAGTATGGCCTTTTTCAGTGTTTTTGTATATGTCCCCTGGTTTTTATCGGTTCAGGCTGTGATAGGTTCTCCCTCTCCTCAGCCTGCCAGTCTGAGTGGTAACAGATCGCGTCACTCTAGCAGACCTTGGAGCTGATGATGGCTGATTAACCCCGGGTGTCGACATAGAACCTGTGTCTGGCAAACCCTTTACAGTACACCCCCTTTTATGAGGGGCAACTGGACCCTTCCTAGGTGGCCCTGGCTTGTTGGGGAAACGAAGATGGAACTTCCTGAGCAATATACCGGCGTGAACATCCCGGGCGGGTACCCAAGTCCTCTCCTCAGGCCCGTATCCTCTCCAATGGACCAGGTACTGGAGGGAGCCTTGGACCATCCTGCTGTCGACAATCTTGGCTACCTCAAATTCTACCCCATCCGGAGTGTGAACAGGGACCGGAGGTTTCCTCGATGTAGCCATTGATAGGGGAGCAGCTTTTCAAAAGGGAGGCATGGAAGGAGACAGGGTTGAGGACCTCAATGATTTTGTATGGCCCTATATACCGGGGAGCAGACTTCTTGGACGGAACTTTAAGGCACAAATTTTTAGAAGACAGCCACGCTAGATCCCCGACCACAAACAGGCAGATAAAAGATGTTCAACTAACCCTCTGAGTCTTTTGGATGCTCTGGGACGCCTCAAGGTTCTTCTGAACATGGGCCCAGACTGTGCACAGTTCCCGATGAACGACATCTACCTTGGGATTGTTGGAACCACCAGGTGAAATGGAGGACAACCGTAGATTAAACCCAAAATTACAGAAGAAGGGGGAAACCCCCGAAGAGTTACTGACCGGGTTAGTAAGGGAAAACTCGGTGAGGGGAATGAAGGAGACCCAATCATCTTGACAGTCTGAGATAAAAACACCTTAAGTATTGTTCTAGAGACTGATTAGTCCTCTCAGTTTGGCCATTAGTTTCAGGATGGAAGGCCGAGGAAAAGGACAGATCAATCTCCAGCTTCTTACAGAAAGCTCTCCAAAACAATGAAACAAATTGTACCCCTCTGTCAGAAACAATATTGACCGGAACCCCATGGAGACGCAGGATGTGTTTGACAAACAAGGTAGCTAACGTCTTGGCATTGGGTTGTTTCTTGAGGGGTACAAAGTGGCACATCTTACTGAAGCGTTCTACTACAACCCACACCACCGACTTGCCTTGGGACGGAGTCAGATCGATGATAAAATCCATGGAGGTATGGGCAGGGCCGCCATCAGGGGGGTATTAGGGGTACTACTGTAGGGGGCCCGGCCAAATGTAATTGAAAGGGGGGCCCGGCAACTGCTGCGACTTGCCTTTGGTAGAAAAAAAAAAAGGCCCCTGCAATGGGGCCTGTTCTTTTCACCAAAACATTGTCGTGAGCTGCGGGCCCCCCTCTCGTGAAACACCGCCCGCTTGCGCTCGACCGCACAAACGTGCGCGCACGAAGGACCGCAGGCGCGCTCCCCCGCGCGAACGACCGGGTGTGCCGGCGCGCAACCCGCTCGTGCCCGCCGGCAAGAGGGAAGCGGTGCGCCCGCACCACAAGAACATCGCCGAACTACTGGCATGGACAGCCACACAGGGAGAACGGCGCACAGACTAGTTACCTGCTGGCCCGCCTCCTCCTCCGCCGCCTCCGCCGCCGCCTCCTCCACCGCCTCCTCCTCCACCGCCTCCTCCTCCACCGCCTCCTCCAGAGCGTAACTGCGTAAGGAGAGGGGGAGGAGTCCAGATGTTGCGCGGCGGCAGGAGTTCAACGATCCCCGCCATTTTCTGGAGCCTGGAGGTGAAGGACTGGACGAGTACTGGAGTGGGAGCCAGCAGCTCTTCTGGCAGTGAGTAAAGTGTCTCAAAGTGCTGATCATGTATGGCCCTGTTCACACAGAGTATTTTGCAGGCCGAAGAAATCTGCATCAAAATTCCTTAAAGAATTTTGAGGCAGATTTTGACCTGCCCACACTATCTTGCCGCGTTTTTTGCTGCAGACAAAAAACGCAGGAACGGCATGAACACTGCGGATTTTATGCAACACATTTTATTGTGGAAAATCTGCATCGTATTACAGTCGCAGCCGAGTGGATGAGATATAGGTGACACGATCCTCTATTCTTAGCGCAGGCCGGCCTCCTGTCATGACGTTTCATCCCATGTGACTGCTGCAGCGGTCCATGGTCTACAGCATCATCCCAGGAGGCGGGGCTACATTCAGAAGAGAGAGATGCGTCACCTAAACTATGGCCGGGGTAAGTCTAAACTTTTTTATAAATTTATAGAGGCTCTGTCACCAGATTTTGCAACCCCTATCTGCTATTGCAGCAGATAGGCGCTGCAATGTAGATTACAGTAACGTTTTTATTTTTAAAAAACGAGCATTTTTGGCCAAGTTATGACCATTTTTGTAGTTATGCAAATGAGGCTTGCAAAAGTCCAAGTGGGTGTGTTTAAAAGTAAAAGTCCAAGTGGGCGTGTATTATGTGCGTACATCGGGGCGTTTTTACTTCTTTTACTAGCTGGGCGTTGTGTATAGAAGTATCATCCACTTCTCTTCAGAACGCCCAGCTTCTGGCAGTGCAGACACAGCCGTGTTCTCGAGAGATCACGCTGTGTCGTCACTCACATGTCCTGCATCGTGTCGGACGAGCAAGGACACATCGGCACCAGAGGCTACAGTTGATTCTGCAGCAGCATCAGCGTTTGCAGGTAAGTAGCTAGATGGACTTACCTGCAAACGCCGATGCTGCTGCAGAATCAACTGTAGCCTCTGATGCCGATGTGTCCTCGCTCGTCCGACATGATGCAGGACCTGTGAGTGACGACACAGCGTGATCTCTTGAGAACACGGCTGTGTCTGCACTGCCAGAAGCTGGGCGTTCTGAAGAGAAGTGGATGATACTTCTCGTCAGAACGCCCAGCTAGTAAAAGTAGTAAAAACGCACCGATGTACGCACCTAATACACGTCCACTTGGACTTTTACTTTAAACACGCCCACTTGGACTTTTGCAAGCCTCATTTGCATAACTACAAAAATGGTCATAACTTGACCAAAAATGCTCGTTTTTTAAAAATAAAAACGTTACTGTAATCTACATTGCAGCGCCGATCACATGCAATAGCAGATAGGGGTTGCAAAATCTGGTGACAGAGCCTCTTTAAATATCCTATCTTTAGGGAGCTTAGCTCCTGGTACCAAATCGATTGCACAATCGTACTCTCTATGAGGAGGTAACTCTTCGTAGACCCTTTTAGAAAAGACATCAACAAAGTCCTGAATAAACTCAGGTAGAGTGTTCACCTCCTCAACGAGAGAATCCAAATTAATAGAAAAACATGACATCATGCATTCATTACCCCATTTAGTAAGATCACCAGTATTCCAGTTAAAAGTGGGATTATGCGTCTGCAACCAAGAAGGCCTAAAATAAAATCGGACGATAACCCCTGCATCACTAACACAGAACACTGCTCCAAATGAATGGAGCCAACAATGAGTTCAAAAACAGGGGTATGCTGCATAAAATAACCATGAGCAAGCGGAGTGGAATCAATACCCACTACCTGGACAGGTTTAGGCAAATCAATTAATGGCATAGCTAGAGACATAGCAAATTCCACAGACATAATATTAGTAGCAGACTCTGAATCCACAAAGGCACTGCCGGTGGCAGACCTTCCATCAAAAGAGACCTGAAAGGGAATTGTAATGACAGGGGGGTAGGGAAACAGACAGTGAGCCCTAATCTACCCACCACTCAGTCTCTGCCTACTTGCAACGACCCGCCCTAGGCGACGGGGTACAACAGGGCGACGGTCCCTACGCACAGTAGGTGCGCGACAGACAAACGGACAAGGGGACACAAGCAAAGGGAAATGGGGCAGTTGCCCACGGCAACACCGTGAGCAACAAGAGAGGTGAACGAGCCGAGTCAAACCAGGAATGTACGAGGTACCAAACGCAGAGCAGCAGAGTAGTCAGAAAGCCGGGGTAAGTATGAAGCAAGGTCAAATAGCTAGGAGCTGCAGCAAGGCCAGGAAACCACACGAGAAGAATCACAAGCAAAGGAGGAACAGGAAAGGCAGGTATAAATAGAAAGAGGGCGGAACTAGCTCCGTCTGGCCAGGCTGCGATAGGCTCTCCCACTCCTAAGCCTGCCATCCTGAGTGGTGGAAGATGGAGTTAGTCTCAGAGACATAGAACCAGGTGCAGACTGATTACCCATGGGCATATACACAGAAGTGCCTGGCAGATCCTTTAAAGTACCCCCCTTTTATGAGGGGCCACCGGACCCTTTCTAAGTGGACCTGGTTTATTGGGGAAACGAAGGTGGAACTTCCTGACCAAAACCCCAGCATGAACATCCCGGGCGGGTACCCAAGTCCTCTCCTCAGGCCCGTATCCTCTCCAATGGACCAGGTACTGGAGGGAGCCTTGGAGATTTCTTGCTGTCCACAATCTTGGCCACCTCGAATTCCACCCCCTCAGGGGTGAGAACGGGAACAGGAGGTTTCCACGAGGGAGCCCAGGACGGGGAGCAGCGTTTAAGGAGGGAGGCATGAAACACGTCGTGTATACGAAAAGATGGGGGCAACTCCAGTCGGAAGGAGACAGGATTGAGGACTTCGATGACCTTATACGGCCCTATAAATCTGGGAGCCAACTTCTTGGACGGGACCTTAAGGCGCAAGTTCTTAGATGATAACCACACCAGATCCCCGACCATAAACAAGGGGCTAGCAGAACGTCTTCTATCAACCTGAGTTTTTTGTATACTCTGAGACTCCTCTAGGTTCTTCTGAAGCTGGGCCCAGACTGTGCACAGTTCCCGATGAACGACCTCTACCTCGGGATTGTTGGAACTACCAGGTGAAACGGAGGAGAACCGTGGATTAAACCCAAAATTACAGAAAAAGGGGGAGACCCCTGACGAGTTACTGACCCGGTTATTAAAGGAAAATTCAGCGAGCAGAATGAATGAGACCCAATCATATTGACAGTCAGAGATAAAACACCTTAAATATTGTTCTAGAGACTGATTAGTCCTCTTAGTTTGGCCATTAGTTTCAGGATGGAAGGCAGAGGAGAAGGACAGATCAATCTCCAACTTTTTACAGAAGGCTCTCAAAAACAATGAAACAAATTGTACCCCTCTGTCCGAAACAATATTGACAGGGACCCCATGGAGACGCAGGATGTGTTTGACAAACAAGGTAGCTAACGTCTTAGCATTGGGTAGTTTCTTGAGGGGCACAAAGTGGCACATCTTACTGAAGCGGTCTACTACCACCCACACCACCGACTTGCCTTGAGATGGAGGCAAATCGGTGATAAAATCCATGGAGATAGGGGTCCAAGGTCTCTGGGGAATGGGCAAAGAATGTAGTAAGCCCGCTGGTCGGGACCTGGGAGTCTTGGACCTGGCACAAACCTCACAAGCGGCGACGTAGGCCTTAACGTCTTTAGGCAACCCAGGCCACCAATAGTTTCTGGCAATGAGGTGTTTGGTACCCAGGATGCCTGGATGACCAGATAGTGCGGAGTCATGATTTTCCCTAAGTACCCTTAGCCGGAGTTGCAGGGGAACAAACAGCTTGTTCTCAGGAAGGTTCCCGGGAGCTGAACCTTGATCAGCCGCAATTTCAGAGACTAAATCAGAATCAATAGAAGAAACGACTATACCAGGAGGCAAAATACAAGCAGGATCTTCCTCCGAAGGAGTGCTGGCCATGAAGCTACGGGACAGTGCATCGGCCTTAATATTTTTAGACCCAGTCCTATATGTAACCAAAAAGTTGAATCTGGTAAAAAATAGCGCCCATCGAGCTTGTCTCGGGTTTAACCTCCAGGCAGATTCTAGGAAAACCAGATTCTTGTGGTCGGTAAGGACTGTTACCTGGTGCCTAGCCCCCTCCAGGAAGTGGCGCCACTCTTCAAATGCCCATTTAATGGCTAAGAGTTCGCGGTTGCCAATATCATAGTTACTCTCAGTGGGCGAAAACTTCCTGGAGAAGTAGGCACAGGGACGGAGATGGGTGAGGGACCTGGTACCCTGGGACAAGACAGCCCCCACTCCCACCTCGGATGCGTCAACCTCCACGATAAATGGCTCCATTTGGTTGGGCTGGACCAGCACCGGGGCCGAGATAAAGACCTTCTTAAGGACCTCAAAAGCCTGGACAGCCTCACGAGGCCAGTGGAGGAGATCAGCACCTTTGCGAGTGAGGTCCGTAAGAGGCTTAGCGATGACCGAGAAGTTAGCAATAAATCTCCTGTAATAATTAGCGAACCCCAAGAAACACTGTAACGCCTTCAGGGAGGCAGGTTGGACCCATTCCGCCACAGCCTGGACCTTGGCGGGGTCCATGCGGAATTCATGAGGAGTGAGGATTTGACCCAAAAATGGTATCTCTTGCACCCCAAACACACATTTTTCGGTCTTAGCAAACAGTTTGTTTTCCCGAAGGACCTGGAGCACCTTCCTGACATGCTCAATGTGGGAGGACCAGTCCTTGGAAAACACAAGTATGTCATCAAGGTACACTACAAGAAATACCCCCAGGTAATCTCTTAAAATCTCATTTATGAAATTCTGGAAGACCGCAGGGGCTTTACACAACCCAAAGGGCATGACGAGGTATTCAAAATGACCTTCGGGCGTGTTAAACGCAGTCTTCCACTCATCCCCCTCTTTGATGTGGATAAGGTTATGCGCCCCCCGTAGATCAAACTTAGAGAACCATTGGGCCCCCTGAACTTGATTAAAGAGATCAGAAATCAAAGGAAGGGGATACTGGTTCCTTACAGTGACCTTATTCAAGTTACGGTAGTCAATGCATGGCCTAAGACCACCATCCTTCTTCCCTACGAAGAAGAAGCCAGCACCTACCGGAGAAGTAGAGGGGCGAATGTAACCCTTGGCCAGGCATTCCTGGATATACTCTCTCATGGCTTCACGTTCGGGACAAGAAAGGTTAAATATCCTACCCTTAGGGAGCTTAGCTCCTGGTACCAAATCGATAGCGCAATCGTATTCTCTATGAGGAGGTTACACTTCGGAGGCCTCCTTAGAGAAAACATCGGCGAAGTCCTAAACATACTCAGGTAGCGTGTTCACCTCCTCAGGGGGAGAAATAGAATTAACAGAAAAACATGACGTCAAGCATTCATTACCCCATTTGGTAAGCTCCCCAGTATTCCAGTCAAACGTGGGATTATGCAAATGCAACCAGGGAAGGCCTAAAACCAAATCGGACGATAATCCCTGCATCAACAGTACAGAGCACTGCTCCAAATGCATGGAGCCAACAAGGAGTTCAAAAACAGGGGTATGCTGAGTAAAATAACCATTAGCAACGGGAGTGGAATCGATACCCACTACCGGGACAGGTTTAAGCAAATCAATCAAAGGCATAGCTAGAGACATAGCAAATTCCACAGACATGATATTAGCAGAAGACCCTGAATCCACGAAGGCACTGCCGGTAGCAGACCTACCACCAAAAGAGACCTGAAAGGGAAGCAAGATTTTATTACGTTCATATTTACGGGAAATACCTGTGCGCCCAAGTGACCTCCCCGATGATCACTTAGGCGCAGAAGTTTTCCGACTGCTTATTCTTACGCCTAGGACAGGTGTTCACTTGATGTTTGTCATCCCCACAATAGAAGCAGAGACCATTCTTCCTGCGGAACTCTCTACATTGACGGGGGGACACGGAGGCCCCGAGTTGCATAGGTATCTCCGAGTCTTCCGTGGAAGAGCGAGGCAACGGGACCTCGGGAGGCATCATGGGGGAGTCAGAGGGGAAAACACAAAACCGTTCAAGTTGTCGTTCCCTGAGACGTTGGTCAAGTCGTACCGCTAAAGCCATAACCTGGTCTAAGGAGTCAGAACAGGGATAGCTAACTAGCAGGTCTTTCAGGGCGTTCGACAGACCCAACCTAAACTGGAACCTTAAGGCAGGGTCATTCCACCGAGAAGCTACGCACCACTTCCTAAAGTCAGAGCAATACTCCTCCACAGGTCTCTTACCCTGACGTAAGGTCACCAGCTGACTCTCGGCAAAGGCAGTCCTGTCAGTCTCGTCATAAATGAGTCCGAGAGCAGAAAGAAATGGTCAATGGAGGAAAGTTCAGGGGCGTCAGGGGCCAGGGAGAAGGCCCATTCTTGGGGCCCTTCCTGGAGCCGGGACATAATTATACCCACCCGCTGGCTCTCAGAACCTGAGGAGTGGGGCTTTAAGCGAAAGTAGAGCTTACACCTCTCCCGAAAGGAGAGAAAAGTCCTCCGGTCCCCTGAGAACCGGTCAGGCAACTTGAGGTGGGGTTCAAGAGGTGAGGTGAGAGGTACAACCATGGCAGCGTCAGGCTGGTTGACCCTCTGACCTGGACCTGTAGGGAGAGACCCTGCATTTGCTGAGCCAGGGTCTCAAGGGGGTCCATAATAAAGTGAGGGACCAGGGTAGCCTAGGTATATGGGCTTGTGATTATGTAATGACAGGGGGGTAGGGAAACAGACAGTGAGCCCTAATCTACCCACCACTCAGTCCCTGCCTACTTGCAACGACCCGCCCTAGGCGACGGGGTACAACTGGGCGACGGTCCCTACACTCAGTAGGTGCACGACAGACAAACGGACAAGGGGACACAAGCAAAGCGAAATGGGGCAGTTGCCCACGGCAACACCGTGAGCAACAAGAGAGGTGAACGAGCCGAGTCAAACCAGGAATGTACGAGGTACCAAACGCAGAGCAGTAGAGTAGTCAGAAAGCCGGGGTCAGTATGAAGCAAGGTCAAATAGCTAGGAGCTGCAGCAAGGCCAGGAAACCACACGAGAAAAATCACAAGCAAAGGAGGAACAGGAAAGGCAGGTATAAATAGACAGAGGGCGGAACTATCTCCGTCTGGCCAGGCTGCGATAGGCTCTCCCACTCCTAAGCCTGTCATCCTGAGTGGTGGAAGATGGAGTCAGTCTCAGAGACATAGAACCAGGTGCAGACTGATTACCCATGGGCGTATACACAGAAGTGCCTGGCAGATCCTTTACAGGAAGCAAGATTTTATTAGGCTTCATGTTTGCGGGATATACCTGTGCGCCCAAGCGACCTCCTCACTTAGGCGCGGAAGTTTTCCGGCTGCTTATTCTTGCGCCTGGGAAAGGAGTTCAATAGACGCTTGTCATCCCCACAGTAGAAGCAGAGACCATTTTTTCTGCG
Source organism: Rhinoderma darwinii (assembly GCF_050947455.1). Taxonomy (NCBI): domain Eukaryota; kingdom Metazoa; phylum Chordata; class Amphibia; order Anura; family Rhinodermatidae; genus Rhinoderma; species Rhinoderma darwinii. The sequence goes on along the minus strand of NW_027461846.1, from coordinate 42,772 downwards.
GAAATCTCTACGTTGTTGGGGAGACACGGAGGCCCCGAGTTTCATCTGTTCATCCGAGTTCTCCGTGGAAGAACGAAGCAACGGAACCTCTGGAGCCATCATAGGGGAGCCAGAGGTAAAGGCACCAGAACGTTTAAGTCGTCGTTCCCTGAGACGTCAGTCAAGACGTACAGCTAAAGCCATAGCCTGATTTAGAGAGTCTGAAGTGGGATAGCAAACTAACAGGTCTTTCAGGGCGTTCGACAGACCCAATCTAAACTAGCACCTCAAGGCAGGGTCATTCTACTGAGAAGCTGCACACCACTTACTAAAGTCAGAACAGTACTCCTCAACGGGTCTCTTACCCTGACGTAAGGTCACCAGCTGACTCTCGGCAAAGGCAGTCTTGTCAGTCTCGTCATAGATGAGCCCGAGAGCAGAAAAAAAAAGGTCAACAGAAGAAAGTTCAGGGGCATCAGGAGCCAAGGAGAAGGCCAATTCCTGGGGGCCGTCCTGGAGCCGGGACCTAATTATACCCACTCGATGGCTCTCAGAACCTGAAGAGTGGGGTGTTAATTGGAAATAGAGTCTACAACTCTCCCGAAAAGAGAAAAAAGTATTCCGGTCCCCTGAGAACTGGTAAGGCAACTTGAGGTGGGGTTCAATAGGTGAGGTGAAGGGCACTACCTGGGTAGCATCACGCTGGTTGAACCTCTGAGCCAGGTCTTGGACCTGTAGGGAGAGACCCTGCATTTGCTTAGCCAGGGCCTCAAGGGGGTCCATAGTAGAGTAAGGGACCAGGGTAAGAAAAGGTATAGGGCCTGAAATTATGTAATTAAACGGGGTAGGGAGACGGACAGGTGAGCCCTAATCTACCTGCAACTCAGTCCCTGCCTACTTGCACGGCCCGTCCAAAGTGACGGCGTACAACTGGGCGACGGTCCCTACACTCAATAAGTGCAAGACAGACAACACAAGACAAGGGCACACTGAAGAAAAAGGGGGAGGTAGGGGCAGTTGCCCATGGAAACACTGTGAGCAACAGGCAGTGGTGAACGAGCCGAGACAAACCAGGAGAGTACGAAGTAGCAAATCAGAGCAGGAGAATAGTCAGTCAAGCCAGGGTTAATAAGTAACAGCGGTCAATAAGGTAAATAGCAAGAATCGCAGAGCCAGGTAACCAGACAATCACAGGCAAGGAACATGCTGCAAGTGAGGGTAAACATAGACAAAGGGCGGGAGCTAGAACCGTCAGGCCAGGCTGTGATAGGTTCTCCCTCTCCTCAGCCTGCCAGCCTGAGTGGTAACAGATCGCGTCACTCTAGCAGACCTTGGAGCTGATGAAGGCTGATTAACCCCGGGTGTCGACACAGAACCTGTGTCTGGCAAATCCTTTACACATTGTCTTAGGCTGGATTCACACAAGCACATTACATCCGTAATGGACGGAACGTATTTCGGCCGCAAGTCCCGGACCGAACACACTGCAGGGAGTCGGGCTCCTAGCATCATAGTTATGTACGACGATAGGAGTGCCTGCCTCTCCGTGGAACTACTGTCCTGTACTGAAAACATGATTACAGTACGGGACAGTTGTCCTGCAGCGAGGCAGGGACTCCTAGCATCGTACATAACTATGATGCTAGGAGCCCGGCTAACTGCACTGTGTTCGGTCCGGGACTTGCGGTCAAAATACGTTCCATCCATTACGGATGTATCATGGTCGTGTGAACCCAGCCTTAGGGCAAAAAATGGCTGAAAATTACAGAGCTGTTTTCAGAGAACACAGCCTTTGATTTACAGCCGTTTTTGAAGTTGAAGAAGTTTTTTGAGGTGTTTAGTTCTAGATGTTTTTGGAGCTGTTTTTCCATTGACACAATGAAAAACATCTCCAAAAACGGCTCAAGAAGTGACATGCTCCTTCTTTTTACGTGCCGTTTTAAAATACAATAGGCAGATGTTTGTAGGCAATGGGCTACCGATTTTTCAGTCGTATTTGAAGGCGTTTACACCCCGAAATACGCCTGAAAACACAGCATGTGAATATACCCTTAAAGATACACTGTCTCAGATATATATATATATATTTTTAGTTTGTTTTTTAGGGGGGTGGGCAAAACATGTCTTGTGGAACAAGACAGTCTGATTGGACAGTCTGATTAGTGGGGGAGATACGGGGTCTGGATTAGGCCTTTTGTTACACACTCAATGTAAAATTGTACACTAGCTCGGAGCTGGCATTTATTTCTGCTTTACATTACGCCCGTTATTGGCGTGAATGATAGTAAAATTGTCACCCCTTTTCGAAAAGCATCACACACTTTTCAAAAAAGCGCCAAAGGCAGCGTAAACTGACCGAAAACTTTCCCGCAAATTGCGACTTTTGGGACTTTTCTATGCCAGATAAGCGGCTTAGCAAGGTTAATAAATTCTCCTCTAAGGCTACAGACAGTAATACAATATTTTAATGCAAGGATCTGTACACTCAGTGTCTGACTGAGGTACCTTGGACCCACCAAAGGAAATAATTCTTGGGGGTCTACACTTCAACTATATAGAAATAATGTGAACACTCTTAATTGTGTACTAAAAACGTGTCGTGTGTAGTAAAACAAAGACCAATATTCCCACCATATAGTGACAGATATCAGTCCTACACAGGCTTTCTGCAGACCATATACACTACCGTTCAAAAGTTTAGGGTCACTTAGAAATGTCCTTATTTTTGGAACAAAAGCCCAGTTTTTTTCAATGAAGATAACATTAAATTAATCAGAAATCCACTCTATACATTGTTAATGTGGTAAATGACTATTCTAGCTGCAAACGTCTGGTTTTTAATGCAATATCTACATAGGTGTATAGAGGCCCATTTCCGGCAACCATCACTCCAGTAATCTAATGGTACTGTAACGGCAGGGGGTAGGGAGACGGACAAGTGAGCCCTAATCTACCCGCCACTCTGTCCCTGCCTACTTGCAACGACCCGCCCTAGGCGACGGGGTACAACTGGGCGGCGGTCCCTGCGCTCAGTAAGTGCACGACAAACACGACAAACATACAAGGAACACAAGCAAGGAAAAGGGGCGGTTGCCCACGGCAACACCGTGAGCAACCAGAGTGGTGAACGAGCCGAGTCAAACCAGGAGTGTGCGAGGTACAAAACGAAAAGCAGAAGAGTAGTCGGTAAGCCAGGGTCGGTATGGAGCAGGATCAAAAATAGCAGGAGCTGTAGCTGGGCCAGGAACCACAAGGAAGGAAACAAAAGCAATAACAAGCACCGAGGGACAGGAAGTGCAGGCTTAAATAGACCGAGGGCGGGAGCTAGCTGAGTCTGGCCAGGTTACGATAGGCTCTCCCACTCCTAAGCCTGCCAGCCTGAATGGTGGAAGCAGGAGTCAGTCTCAGGGATGTATTCTCATGTGCTGACTGATTAGTTCTGGGAGTTAACCCCGCAGTGCCTGGCAGATCCTTTACAGGTACATTGTGTTTGCTAACTGTGTTAGGGCGGATTTACACGAGCGTGTGCGTTTTGCGCACGCAAAAAACGCGGAGTTTTGCATGCACAAAAGGCACTTAACAGCTCCGTGTGTCATGTACATATGGTGCGGGGCTGCGTGCTTTTCACGCATCCGCCATCATTATGACACTCCGTTTGGATGTTTGTTAACAGAAAAGCATGTGGTGCTTTTCGTTTACATTCATTCTTTTACTGCGGTTGCGCGAATAACGCGCGTCCCACGGAAGTGCTTCCGTGCAGCGCGCGTGATTTTCACGCACCTATTGACTTCAATGGGTGCATGATGCACGAAAAACGCCGAAATATAGGACATGTCAAGAGTTTTACGCAGCGGACTCACTCTGCGCAAAAATCACGGACAGTCTGCACTGCCCCATAGACTTGCATAGGTCCATGCCACACGCATGAAAAACGCGCGGGTGGCACGGACGTATTACACGTTCGTGTAAATCCGCCCTTAGAAGGCTAATGGATGATTAGAAACCACTTGATAACCCTTGTGCAATTATGTTAGCACCGCTGTAAACAGTTTTGCTGTTTAGAGGAGCTATAGAACTGACCTTCCTTTGAGCTAGTTGAGAATCTGGAGCATTACATTTGTGAGTTCGAATAAACTCTCCAAATGGCTAGAAAAAGAGAGCTTTCATGTGAAACTCGACAGTCTATTCTTGTTCTTAGAAATGAAGGCTATTCCATGTGAGAAATTGCCAAGAAACTGAAGATTTCCTACAACGGTGTGTACTACTCCCTTCAGAGGACAGCACAAACATGCTCTAACCAGAGTAGAAAGAGAAGTGGGAGGCCCCGCTGCACAACTGAGCAACAAGACAAGTACATTAGAGTCTCTAGTTTGAGAAATAGACGCCTCACAGGTCCTCAACTGGCAGCTTCATTAAAACAATGTGTAATCATTTATATACTAACTGTTTAACTGAAAAAAAAAAAAAAATAAATTCCTAGCGACACATTCCCTTTAATACTGGCGTTTCATACACCAGTCCTATTAAACAGTTTGCTGGAGTAAGATGCAACACATTTATTAACAGGCGAACGACTCTTAATAAATGTGTCGCATCTTTTAGCTGCAACGCGGCCTGTCATCAGTACTTTCTACGTGCTGCGGCCTGCTGTACATTTAAAGTACATTTTTAAAATGTATTTTAATGTCTTATTGGGGGGGCATACAGTCTGATTGGGGGGAGGTATGGGTCTGGCACGGAGCTTTGCCTTGTTACGCCCCCCAGAGATAAATCTGGGCCGCATTATACATATAGATTTCTGCTATAATTTACATCAGTTACTGGCGGAAATTATAGTAAAATTGTTGGCCATTTCTGCTAAGCCCCGCTCATTTTTTACCCCAAAAAATTTAGACATTTGTGCATTTTGTGAATTTTCTACGCTAGTAAACTGTTGTAGAAAGGTTAATATATTCCCCCCAAAGGCTACAGACCGTAATACAATATCTTAATGTAAGGATGTGTACACTTAATTGTGCAGCAACGCTTGTTGTCTCCATTCTATGTCAGTGTGGGAAGTAGATGTCCGGCCTTATGATTTTGTGATATGTGATAGACCCAGAATCCCAATCACCAAACCAAAGAATGCAAAATAAAGACACAAAACATTATAATTGGGTGTTAAATGGTCAAAACTTTTATTATATTATATGACCAAACCCAAAATGGCAAACCTCCGACTCACGAAGAGTCACCCTCCAGCACGCAGGAAAGGAAAAAACCCCTGTGGGGGAAACCTCTAGGGAAACCATGGCTGGAGGATTGCCCTTCCTCTGGGCTTAGAAGGTGCCAAAATATCATTTGTAACAGAATTTGTACATTTTCTCAGATTTTCAAGGAAAGACATTACAACGAACGAACAACATAAAACACATAAATCGGCTGATCTGGTTGGCTAGGCGGATGTCTCTCTTCCTGGGCACCCATTAAAATGAATGGGTGATACACGGATGAGACGGGTCCTCCAGATGCCTCCTTGTAGCACCTGTCTCCGCTCTGGCTAATAGGGGGGGATCTCCTGCTGGAAACCCCCCTCTATTACAGACAACCCGTATGAAGAGGATGGCATCACTGTGATGAAGAAGTGGTCTGGGGTGAAGGGTTTCCCTGCTAGAACCTCCAAATTACATCAGGTCGGCATTGGTGGGGAAGTCAAGCTCAAAGTCCTCAGTCCCATCCAATATGGCGCTGAATGTGGCAGTAAAACCTTCTAATATGGAATCTTCTTTATGTCATAAACATTTGTATTTATGACATCAGCGCATTCATCATCATTACTGCAGGAGTTTATTACCACTGCACAACTCATACATTGTGACGTCACCCACAGTGGTCTGAAGTGTTAACCCTTTAATGACTGGCAGTGTACTTACCACAGAGGCCATAAAGCTGAATAGAACATATCAGCGGCAATAAAGGAAAAGGGATAATGCAGGGAGCATCTCCGCACAAGAACTATCCATGACAAAGGGTTCTCCAGGATGAGAGAACTTGTCTGCTTTCTCCAAAAACCAGCACCACACCTGTCCATAGGTTGTGTGTGGTATTACAGCTCATTACCATTCACTTCAATGGAGCTTACCTGCAATACCAGATACAACCTGTGGATAGGTGTGGTGCTGTTTTTGGAAGAAAGCAGCCATATTTTTCTAATCCTGCACAGCTCCTGTTAGAAATAGTTAAAAAAAATGTGGGGGGAGAAGGAGAAGAAGGGGAGAGGGAAAGAAGAAATTAAAAAAAGGGAAAAAGAGGAACTCTGAGGTAAAAGAAATCAAACTAGACTGAAAGGAGTCTGCTGGAGGTGCCAGATGGAAAGACAGATTTCTGCCATGGGGACCAGATTAGTTGAAATGTATCTTGAAGGGGGGCTTCAGAGAGTGGGTTTTAACCCCTTCCCGCCCTATGAAGTGCTGTTGCATTGAAAAACTATGCCGTTCATCTTCGAATGCAGCGTCACAAAAACAAATTATTTTGTTAAAAATAAAACTATATAAATTTGGTATCGCCATAATCGTAACGACCCACAGAATCAAGATATCATGCAATTCATGCCGCCCGATGAACACTGTAAAATCAAAACAGAAATGGCGGAATTACAGGTTTTTTTTCAATTCACCCCACAAAATGTAGTTTTAAAAAAAAAAAAATGAATACATTATATGGTACATTAGTCCGCAGGGTAAATTCCACATAAACAGCGCCATTCATCGGTTAACTGTTTAAATGATACCAGTTCAAGTGACCTTTATCGAAAAACACCATAAGACATTTTTTCCCAATTAACCTTTTAATTGGGCCTAGCATGTGTGATACTGTCTGCTAAGCCGTTGTATCTAAGCATATTATATGTGATACTGTCTGCTGAGCCGCTGTCTCCTATCAAGTAGCAGAGCTATCAGGTGTCATAGTCTTAGGGTTCACACGCAAAGTAAAAAATGGCTGAAAATTACAGAGCTGTTTTCAGAGAACACAGACTTTGATTTACAGCCGTTTTTGAAGCTGGAAACGTTTTTTTGTAGTGTTTTTTTCTAGCTGTTTTTGGAGCTGTTTTTCCATTGACACAATGAAAAACATCTCCAAAAACGGCTCAAGAAGTGACATGCTCCTTCTTTTTACGTGCCTTTTTAAAATACAATAGGCAGATGTTTGTAGGCATTGGGCTACCGATTTTTCAGTCGTATTTGAAGGCGTTTACGCCCCGAAATACGCCTGAAAACACAGCGTGTGAATATACCCTTATAGATACGCTGTCTCAGATATATAAATATCTTTTTTTTTTTTTTAGGGGGTGGGCAAACCATGTCTTGTGGAACAAGACAGTCTGATTAGTGGGGGAGACACGGAGTCTGGCTTTGGCCTTTTGTTACACACTCAATATAAAATTGTACACTAACTCGGAGCTGACGTTGATTTCTGCTTTACATTACGCCCGTTACTGGCGTAAATGATAGTAAAATTGTCGGCCCTTTCTGCCAAGCTTTACACACTTTTCAAAAAGTGCCAAGCGCAGCATAAACTGCCCAAAAACTTTTCCGCACTTTTGGGACTTTTCTATGCCAGATAAGAGGCTTAGCAAGGGTAATAAATTCTCCTCTAGGACTACAGACAGTAATATAATATCTTAATGCAAGGATCTGTACACTCAGTGTCTGACTGAGGTACCTTGGACCCACCAAAGGAAATAATTATTGGGGGTCTACCGTTCAACTATATAGAAATAATTTGAACACTCTAGATTGTGTACTAAAAACGTGTGTAGTAAAACAAAGACCAATATTCCCACCATATTGTGACAGATATCAGTCCTACACAGGCATTCTGCAGACCATATAAGTGAATACAGTGCAATGAAATTCAGTGACTCACAGGTGACATCTTCTCAGATTGGAGTCATTCACGTTCTCTTTTCTTCTTCATCCGGCCCAGAACGCCATGATGACTTCTTCCAGTCTTCTTCATCTCCAATGCCCAAGCGCGAACCACAAGTTACGTCATGAAAGTGTTGATGTAAACTAGATACCACGTGTAATGACGGGGTAGGGAGACAGACAGGTGAGCCCTAATCTACCCGCCACTCAGTCCCTGCCTACTTGCACGGCGCATCCTAGGCGACGGCGTACAACTGGGCGAGGGTCCCTACGCTCAATATGTGCACGACAGACAAACCGACAAGGCCCATGGCAACACAGTGAGCAACAGGCGTAGTGAACGAGCCGAGTCAAACCAGGAGTGTACGAGGTACCAAACGCAGAGCAGGAGCGTAGTCAGTAAAGCCAGGGTCAAAATGAAGCAAGGTCAATAATAATAGCAGGAGCAGCAGAGCCAGGAAACAGGAAAGAATCACAGGCAAATACAAGCAGGAAATTAAGGTATAAATAGATGGAGGGCGGGAGCTAGAACCATCTGGCCAGGCTGTGATTGGTTTCTCCCACTCCTGAGCCTACCACCCCTAGTGGTAGCAGATCGAGTCACTCTATCAGACCTAGGAGCAGGTGCAGACTGATTAACCACGGGCGTCGACACAGAAGCTGTGTCTGGCAGATCCTTTACAGTACCCCCCTTTTATGAGGGGCCACTGGACCCTTTCTAGGTGGACCTGGCTTATTGGAGAACCGAAGATGGAACCTCCTGAGCAATACCCCAGCGTGAACATCCCGGGCGGGTACCCAAGTGCTCTCCTCAGGTCCATATTCTTTCCAGTGGACCAGGTACTGGAGGGAGCCTTGGACCATCCTGCTGTCCACAATCTTGGCCACCTCGAATTTTACCCCTTCAGGGGTGAGAGCAGGGACCGGAGGTTTCCTCGAGGTAGCCAAGGATGGGGAGCAGCGTATGGGGAGCAGCGTTTCAGGAGGAAGGCATGAAACACATCGTGTATTCGAAAAGACGGGGGTAACTCCAGTCGGAAGGAGACAGGGTTAAGGACCTCAATGACCTTGTACGGCCCTATATACCGGGGAGCAAATTTTTGGGACGGAGCTTTAAGGCGCAAATTTTTTGAAGACAGCCACACCAGATTCCCCACCACAAACAAGGGGTTAGCAGAACGTCTTCTATCTGCCTGAGTCTTTTGGATGCTCTGGAACGCCTCTAGGTTCTTCTGAACCTGGGCCCAGACTGTGCACAGTTCCCGATGAATGACATCTACCTCGGGATTGTTGGAACCACCAGGTGAAACGGAGCAGAACCATGGATTAAACACAAAATTACAGAAAAAGGGGGAGACCCCTCACAAGTTACAGACCCGGTTATTAAGGGAAAAATCGGCGAGGGAACTGAAGGAGACCCAATCATATAGACAGTCAGAAATAAAACACCTTAAATATTGTTCTAGAGACTGATTAGTCTTCTCGGTTTGGCCATTAGTAGAGATGAGCGAACCGGGACAACCGAACCCGGTTTCGGTCCGAACATCCGGAAAATTTCGGTTCGCAGCGAATCCGAACTTCACCGGGTTCGGCCGAACCCGTTTTGACTGAACCCGGTCAAAAATATTATACAAATCGGCAGCCACTTGTCTCTATCAATCACTGATAGAGAAATGAGGCTGCTGATTAAAAATAAAATAAAAAGTATTTCATACGTACCCGGTCGTTGTCTTGGTGACGAGTCCCTCTTGTTCCTATAGTTACATAGTTACATAGTTACATAGTTAGTACGGCTGAAAAAAGACACATGTCCATCAAGTTCAACCAAGGGACGGGAAAAGGGAAGGAAAAATTTCTACACATAGGAGCTAATATTTTTTTGTTCTAGGAAATTATCTAACCCTTTTTTAAAGCCATCTACTGTCCCTGCTGTGACGGCTCCTGCGGTAGGCTATTCCATAGATTCACAGTTCTCACAGTAAAGAAGGCTTGTCGCCTCTGCAGCTTGAACCTTTTTTTCTCCAGACGGAGGGAGTGCCCCCTTGTTTTTTGAGGGGGTTTTACAAGGAACAGGATTTCACCATATTTTTTGTATGTGGCATTAATATATTTATATAAGTTAATCATGTCCCCCCTTAGTCGTCTTTTTTCAAGGCTAAATAGGTTTAATTCTTTCAATCTTTCCTCATAACTTAGATTCTCCATGCCCCTTATTAGCTTCGTTGCTCTTCTTTGTATTTTTTCCAACTCCAGGGCATCCTTTCTATGAACTGTAGCCCAGAACTGAACTGCATATTCTAGATGAGGCCTCACTAATGCTTTGTAAAGTGGTAATATTACATCCCTGTCCCGCGAGTCCATGCCTCTTTTAATACACGACAATATCCTGCTGGCCTTTGAAGCTGCTGATTGACACTGCATGCTGTTATTGAGTTTATGATTTACAAGTACACCCAGATCCTTCTCAACAAGTGAATCCGCCAGTGTAGCTCCCCCTAGGACATATGATGCATGCAGATTGTTGGTACCCAGATGCATAACTTTACATTTATCTACATTAAACGTCATCTGCCAAGTGGACGCCCAAACACTTAGTTTGTTTAAATCTGCCTGCAATTCATGAACATCTTCCATAGACTGAACTATATTACATAGCTTGGTGTCATCTGCAAAAATAGAAATAGTGCTATTAATCCCATCTTCTATATCATTAATAAATAAGTTGAATAATAGTGGTCCCAGCACTGAACCCTGGGGTACACCACTTATAACTGGGGACCATTCAGAGTAGGAATCATTGACCACAACTCTCTGGATACGGTCCTTGAGCCAATTCTCAATCCAATTACAAACTATATTTTCTAAACCTATAGTCCTTAATTTACCCATTAGGCGTCTATGGGGGACAGTGTCAAATGCCTTTGCAAAGTCCAAAAACACTAAATCCACAGCGGCCCCTCTGTCTAGGCTTCTCCTCACCTCTCATATAAACACCATATCCACAGCGGACCCTCTGTCTAGGCTTCTGCTCACCTCTCATATAAACACTAAATCCACAGCGGCCCCTCTGTCTAGACTTCTGCTTACCTCTTCATAAAAACAGATTAGGTTAGTTTGACAACTTCTGTCCTTAGTAAAACCGTGCTGGCTGTCACTTATAATGCTATTTATTGTCACATAATCCTGTATATAGTCCCTCAATAGCCCCTCAAACATTTTCCCCACGATGGATGTTAAGCTTACTGGTCTATAATTACCCGGGGAAGATCTAGAGCCCTTTTTGAAAAAAGGCACCACATTTGCCCTGCGCCAGTCCCTTGGCACTATACCAGTCACTAGAGATTCTCTGAATATTATGAAAAGGGGGACAGAAATAACTGAACTAAGCTCTTTTAGAATTCTAGGGTGTAACCCATCTGGTCCCGGGGCCTTGTGCACATTTATTTTATTTAATTTAGCTTGGACCATCTCTACATTCATCCAATTCAGTATATCAACTGATATATTAACAGCACCGGCAGCGGCTACATCAGCTGCTCCTTCTTCTGTTGTATATACAGAGCTAAAGAACCCATTTAGTAACTCTGCCTTTTCTTGATCCCCTGTGATCAACTCCCCATTACCATTATCTAGGGGTCCTACATGTTCAGTCCTTGGCTTTTTAGCATTTACATACTTGAAGAATTTTTTGGGATTTGTTTTACTATCCTTGGCCACCTGCCTTTCATTTTGTATTTTTGCTAATTTTATTACATTTTTACAGATTTTATTAAGCTCCTTATATTTTACAAAGGCTACAGCTGTACCCTCAGATTTGTATTTTTTAAATGCCCTTTTTTTGTCATGTATTGCCCCTTTCACAGAAGGTGTAAGCCATGTGGGGTTTAATTTGAGTCGTTTATACTTGTTACTTATAGGAATACATTTTGCACTATAATTACCCAAAGTAGATGTGAAAATCTCCCATTTATCATTTGTCCCATTATTTGACATTAGTTCTTCCCAGTCCATATCCTGAATTGCCGCCCTCATCCTGGGGAAATTGGCTTTCTTAAAATTAAATGGTTTTGCCCTCCCAGCCTGCGTTTGTTTTTTACAGTATAGGTAAAATGTAACTATATTATGATCACTCTTACCGAGGTTTTCACGAACATTGACATTCCCAACAAGCTCTGCATTATTAGAAATTACCAGATCCAACAGAGCTTCACCTCTAGTCGGGTCTTCCACAAACTGGCCCATATAATTTTCCTGCAACAGGTTGAGGAAATGTCTCCCCTTTGCAGTTGAAGCCGAACCATGACACCAATTAATATCCTGGAAATTAAAATCTCCCATTATCACTACAGTACCCGCCTGTGCAGCCCGCTCCATCTGTTTATATAGCTGACCTTCCATCTCCTCAGTTATATTGGGGGGTCTATAGATTACACCAAAAGTAATTTTTTCATTGTTTACATCCCTTTCTAGTTCCACCCACAAGGTTTCAACCTCCTCACAGTATTCACCCACTATTGTCTCTTTCACACTCGCCTTCATATCATTTCTCACATACAGACATACACCACCGCCTTTCCTATTTGTCCTGTCTTTCCGAAAAAGTGTAAAACCCTGTAGATTTACAGCCCAGTCATGTGAAGAGTCCAGCCATGTTTCAGCAACACCAACTATATCTATATTTTCTTCCAGTATCAAGGCCTCCAGCTCCCCCATTTTGCTTGCCAGTCCGACCTTCTTTTCTGACGCGGCAGCCTGTGATTGGCTGCAGAGACCTCTGCAGCCTGTGATTGGCTGCAGAGGCCTCTGCAGCCTGTGATTGGCTGCAGTGGTCACATGGGCTGTAACGTCACCCAGGAATGTCGGGCCAGATGTCGAGAGGGACGCGTCACCAAGGCAACGGCCAGGAGACCGGACTGGAGGAAGCAGAAAGTTCTCGGTAAGTATGAACGTCTTTTTTTTTTACAGGTTACTCTATATTGTGATCGGTAGTCACTGTCCAGGGTGCTGAAACAGTTACTGCCGATCAGTTTAATCTTTCAGCACCCTGGACAGTGACTATTTACTGACGTCGCCTAGCAACGCTGCCGTAATGACGGGCGCACACATGTAGCCACCCGTCATTACGGGGCCTCATGCACACAACCGTAAAAACATCCGTTATTACGGGTCGTAATTACGACCCGAAATAGCGGGCCCATAGACATCTGTTAACCACGGGTACCTTCCCGTTTTCTCACGGGAAGGTGCCCGTGCCGTTAAAAAGATAGAACATGTTCTATTTTTTTATTTTACGGGCCGTGCTCCTATACTTTATAATGGGAGTAGGGCTCGGAAAAACGACCGGCTGCCCGTGGCCGGCCGTGCTCATCTCCTGAAATACTCTGTGCTGCCTTAAACTCTGTGGACAGGTCAGGATCCTGTTTCTTTTAAATGCTGCTAGGGAAACCGCTCGATCCACTATATAAGGCTGCGCTACAGTGCAGCATTTAAAAGAAACAGGATCCTGACCTGTCCACAGAGTTTAAGGCAGCACAGAGTATTTCAGGAGATGAGCGTGCAGATTTAGTGCTGCTGTGAACTCTGCTCTTACTATTACGTAGCTCTCAGTCTGTTACCTCTCCTCCACTCCTGTCCTCTATAACACCTTCATGATTGGCAAGTCACCACGTAATGGTAAGAGCAGAGTTCACAGCAGCACAGAGTATTTCAGGAGATGAGCGTGCGGATCTTGTGCGGGGTGGTGACTTGCCAATCATGTGAAGGTGTTATTGAGGACAGGAGTGGAGGAGAGGTAACAGACTGAGAGCTACGTAATGGTAAGAGCAGAGTTCACAGCAGCACAGAATCTGCATGCTCCTCTCCTGAAATACTTTGTGCTGCTGTGAACTCTGCTCTTACCATTACGTAGCTCAGTCTGTTACCTCTCCTCCACTCCTGTCCTCAATAACACCTTCACATGATTGGCAAGTCACCACCCCGCACAATATCCGCACGCTCATCTCCTGAAATATTCTGTGCTGCTGTGAACTCTTCTCTTACCATTACTTGGTGACTTGCCAATCATATGAAGGTGTTATAGAGGACAGGAGTGGAGGAGAGGTAACAGACTGAGAGCAACGTAATGGTAAGAGCAGAGTTCACAGCAGAACTAAATCTGCACGCTCATCTCCTGAAATACTCTGTGCTGCCTTAAACTCTGTGGACAGGTCAGGATCCTGTTTCTTTTAAATGCTGCACTGTAGCGCAGCCTTATATAGTGGATCGAGCGGGTTCCCCAGCAGCATTTAAAAGAAACAGGATCCTGACCTGTCCACAGAGTTTAAGGCAGCGCAGCGCAGAGTATTTCAGGAGAGGAGCGTGTGATTGGCTGCAGAGGCCGGTGCAGCCTGTGATTGGCTGCAGAGGCCGCTGCAGCCTGTGATTGGCTGCAGAGGCGGTCACGTGGGATGAAGCGTCATCCCTGGAGGCCGGCCTTCTGACGTCATCCTGACGTGCGTGACCGCCACTACAGCCTGTGATTGGCTGCAGCGGCAACATGGATGAAACGTCATCGCTGGAGGCCGGACAGGAGGAATGTAAGTATGAACGTATTTTTTATTTTTTTTATTACATTAAAATTGTATTTTCCGCGCGCCGAGCATGTACTGTCAAGGTTGCTGAAAGAGTTAGTGCAGCCCATTAACTCTATCAGCACCCTGGACAGTACCATGCTCGGCGCACAGAAATTACAGGTTCGGTCCGAACTAGTTCGGTCCGAATCGAGCTTTTTTGTGAAATTCGGCGAACTAGCCGAACCGAACTTTTCATAAATTCACTCATCTCTAGCCATTCGTTTCAGGATGGAAGGCCGAGGAGAAGGACAGATCAATCTCCAACTTTTTACAGAAAGCTCTCCAAAACAATGAAACAAATTGTACCCCTCTGTCAGAAACAATATTGACAGGAACCCCATGGAGACACAGGATGTGTTTGACAAACAAGGTAGCTAACGTCTTAGCATTGGGTAGTTTCTTGAGGGGCACAAAGTGGCACATCTTGCTGAAGCCGTCTACTACAACCCACACCACCGACTTGCCTTGAGATGGAGGCAGATCGGTGATAAAATCCATGGAGATATGGGTCCAAGGTCTCTGGGGAATGGGCAAAGAGCATAGTAAGCCCGCTGGTCGGGACCTGGGAGTCTTGGACTTAGCACAAATTTCACAAGCGGCGACGTATGCCTTAACGTCTTTAGGCAACCCAGGCCACCAATAGTTTCTGGCAATGAGGTGCTTGGTACCCAGGATGCCTGGATGCCTAGATAGTGCAGAGTCATGATTTTCCCTGAGTACCACTTAGCCGGAATTGCAGGGGAACAAACAGCTTGTTCTCAGGAAAGTTCCCGGGAGTTGAACCTTGATCAGCCGCAATTTCGGAGACTAAGTCGGAATCAACAGAGGAAATTATTATACCTGGGGGCAAAACACAAGCAGGATCTTCCTCCGAAGGAGGGCTGGCCATGAAGCTACGCGACAGTGCATCATCTTTAATATTTTTAGACCCAGCCCTATAGGTGACCAAAAAGTTGAATCTAGTAAAAAACAACGCCCATCAAGCTTGTGTCGGGTTTAGCCTCCGGGCAGATTCTAGGAAAACCAGCTTCTTGTGGTCGGTAAGGACCGTTACCTGGTGCCTAGCCCCCTCCAGGAAGTGGCGCCACTCTTCAAATGCCCATTTAATGGCTAAGAGTTTGCGGTTGCCAATGTCATACTTACTCTCAGTGGGCGAGAACTTCCTGGAGAAGTAGGCACAGGGACGGAGATAGGTGAGGGACCTGGTACCCTGGGACAAGACAGCACCCACTCCCACCTCGGAGGCGTCAACTTCCACGATGAATGGCTCCATTTGGTTAGGCTGAATCAGCACTGGGGCCGACATAAAGCTCTTCTTAAGGACCTCAAAAACCTGGACGGCCTCCGGAGGCTAGTGGAGGAGATCAGCACCTTTGCAAGTAAGATCCGTAAGAGGCTTAGCGATGACCGAGAAGTTAGCAATAAATATCCTGTAATAATTAGCAAACCCCAGGAAGCACTGTAACGCCTTCAGGGAGGCAGGTTGGACCCATTCAGCCACAGCCTGAACCTTGGCAAGGTCCATGCAGAATTCATTAGGAGTGAGGATTTGACCCAAGAATGGTATCTCCTGCACCCCAAACACACATTTTTCGGTTTTAGCAAAGAGTTTGTTTTCCCGAAGGGCCTGGAGCACCTTCCTGACATGCTCAATGTGGGAGGAACAGTCCTTGGAAAACACAAGTATGTCATCAAGGTACACTACAAGAAATACCCCAGGTAGTCTCTTAAAATCTCATTTATGAAATTCTGGAAGACCGCGGGAGCATTACACACAGTGGCGCACCTACCATGAGGCAAGGTGAGCCGACAGCCTCAGGCGGTGCAGCCTAGCTTAAAGTGGGGGGCGGCATTTTGAGCCAAAGAAGGACTGGACCGGGGAAGGGGATTATTTAACTTAGCAGACGTGGCCGTCTGTGAGAACACTCCTGCTCCTCTCTGACGCTGTATTCCGCACGTGCCACCAGAGAGGAGCAGGTCTGCAGGAGGAGCTGTCCTCTCCTCAAGCAAGTTACGAGATGCATGAGGTGAGCGATGGACTGCTGTGAATACAAGCTACGTCCTCTCCCTCTCTCTCCCTTTCGTCTGAAGCAGTCGGGGCAGAGAAGAGGGGGAGGGGAGAGTTCACAGCCTCAGCGTCTGCAGAGAGGAAGCTCCGTGTCTAGTCCTCCCCTGTGTCCCCTTGCTTCCCTCTCCTGTGCCCTCCTCCTCTCCTGTGTCACTCTCCTGTGTCCCCTTGCTTCCCTCTCCTCTGCCCCCCTCCTCTCGTGTGCTGTGTCCCCCTATTCTTCTAACAGACCAGCTACTTCTGCAGCCTGTTATATCTGCTGTCCTGGGATGGGGCATGTTGTAAAGCCCCTGCTGCTTCAAGAGTGTGTGTATGAGTGTGTAAATGTTTGTGTGTGTGTGTGTGTGTAAATGTGTGTGTGTGTGTGTAAATGTGTGTGTGTGTGTGTGTATATATATATATATATATATATATATATATATATATGATTCTCTTCTATATATGAGACTGTCTGCATTAGAGATCCTACATAGAAGGTAAGTGTGTGTATGAGTGTGTAAATGTGTGCGTGTGTGTGTGTGTGTATATATATATATATATATATATATATATATATATAATCTGGGTGTATTTGGATATATATGATTCTTGTGTCCATATGATACTGTAAGGACATTCACACATTGTAGTTTTGCAGCAATAATTTTGAAACAGTTTTTGCTGTGCTTTTGTGTAAATAGTGGGAAAACTGATGTGTAGAGTATATAGTGTATATACTGGTATTGTGTGTGTAGACTGTGTAGCAGTATTGTGCGTAGTGTATGTTGCAACATTATAGGCAGTGGCGTAGCTATAGGGGTCGCAATTACGACCGGGCCCTGAAGCCAGGGGGGCCCGCAGCCCCCCGCACCACATCAATAAAAAGTTAATATAGTAACTCGGGCCGCGGGCCCCTGTTACTATAATAACTGACAGTACTTACCCTCCTGGTTCCGGAGCGCAGTGGAGGTCCTGACGTCACAGCGCTATGCGCCGCTCACAACATCGTGATCCTGGATAGTGTTAGGACAGAGCTTCCGCCTAAGGCTGGGTTCACACGACCTATTTTCAGATGTAAACGAGGCGTATTATGCCTCGTTTTACGTCTGAAAATAGGGCTACAATACGTCGGCAAACATCTGCCCATTCATTTGTATGGGTTTGCCGACGTACTGTGCAGACAACCTGTCATTTACGCGTCATCGTTTGACAGCTGTCAAACGACGACGCGTAAAAATACAGCCTCGTCAAAAGAAGTGCAGGACACTTATATACATTATATGCAGGACACTTATATACATTATATGCAGGACACTTATATACATTATATGCAGGACACTTATATACATTATATGCAGGACACTTCTTTCAGACGTAATTTGAGCCGTTCTTCATTGAAGTTAATGAAGCACAGCTCAAAATTTACGGCTGTCAGAGAAGCCTCGCAAAATGCGAGGAGGAGCAATTATGGCTGAAACGAGGCAGCTGTTTTCTCCTTGAAAACAGTCTGTCATTTCAGACGTAAAAGCCTGCTACCTTGTGCACATACCCTTATCCTATCATGTGTGATACTGTCTGCTGAGCCGCTGTATCTAATTCTATCATGTGTGATACTGTCTGCTGAGCTGCTGTATCTAATCCTATCATGTGTGATACTGTCTGCTGGGCCCTATATCTAATCCTATCATGTGTGATACTGTCTGCTGAGCTGTGTATCTAATCCTATCATGTGTGATACTGTCTGCTGAGCTGTGTATCTAATCCTATCATGTGTGATACTGTCTGCTGAGCCGCTGTATCTAATTATATCATGTGTGATACTGTCTGCTGAGCCCTGTATCTAATCCTATCATGTGATACTGTCTGCTGAGCTGTGTATCTAATCCTATCATGTGTGATACTGTCTGCTGAGCTGCTGTATCTAATCCTATCATGTGTGATACTGTCTGCTGAGCCACTGTATCTAATCCTATCATGTGTGATACTGTCTGCTGAGCTGTGTATCTAATCCTATCATGTGTGATACTGTCTGCTCAGCTACTGTATCTAATCCCATCATGTGTGATACTGTCTGCTGGGCCTTATATCTAATCCTATCATGTGTGATACTGTCTGCTGAGCCATTGTATCTAATCCTATCATGTGTGATACTGTCTGCTGAGCTGCTGTATCTAATCCTATCATGTGTGATACTGTCTGCTGAGCCACTGTATCTAATCCCATTATGTGTGATACTGTCTGCTGAGCTACTCTATCTAATCCTATCATGTGTGATACTGTCTGCTGAGCTGTGTATCTAATCCTATCATGTCTGATACTGTCTGCTCAGCTACTGTATCTAATCCTAGCGGCCGGAGCAGGTAAGTTATGTTTGTGTATGTGATGTGTGTGTATGTTAGTGTTATACTGTCTGCTGAGCCACTGTATCTAATCCTATCATGTGTGATACTGTCTGCTCAGCTACTGTATCTAATCCCAACATGTGTGAAACTCTGCTGGGCCTTATATCTAATCCTATCATGTGTGATACTGTCTGCTGAGCCACTGTATCTAAACCTATCATGTGTGATACTGTCAGCTGAGCCTTTGTATCTAATCCTATCATGTGTAATAATGTCTGCTGAGCTGTGTATCTAATCCTATTATGTGTGAAACTCTGCTGGGCCTTATATCTAATCCCATCAAGTGTGATACTGTCTGCTGGGCCCTATCTCTAATCCTATCATGTGTAATACTGTCTGCTGAGCCACTGTATCTAATCCTATCATGTGTGATAATGTCTGCTGGGCCACAGTATCTAATCCTATCATGTGTGATACTGTCTGTTGAGCCACTGTATCTAATCCTATCATGTGTGATACTGTCTGCTGAGCCACTGTATCTAATCCCATTATGTGTGATACTGTCTGCTGAGCTACTCTATCTAATCCTATCATGTGTGATACTGTCTGCTGAGCCACTGTATCTAATCCTATCATGTGTGATACTGTCTGCTGCACCACTGTATCTAATCCTATCATGTGTGATACTGTCTGCTGAGCTGTGTATCTAATCCTATCATGTGTGATACTGTCTGCTGAGCTGTGTATCTAATCCTATCATGTGTGATACTGTCTGCTGTGCTGTGTATCTAATCCTATCATGTGTGATACTGTCTGCTGAGCTGTGTATCTAATCCTATCATGTATGATACTGTCTGCTGAGCTGTGTATCTAATCCTATCATGTGTGATACTGTGTGCTGAGCTGTGTATCTAATCCCAACATGTGTGATACTGTCTGCTGGGCCCTATATCTAATCCTATCATGTGTGATACTGTCTGCTGAGCCACTGTATCTAATCCTATCATGTGTGATACTGTCTGCTGGGCCACTGTATCTAATCCTATCATGTGTGATACTGTCTGCTGAGCCACTGTATCTAATCCTATCATGTGTGATACTGTCTGCTGAGCCACTGTATCTAATCCCATTATGTGTGATACTGTCTGCTGAGCTACTCTATCTAATCCTATCATGTGTGATACTGTCTGCTGGGCCCTATATCTAATCCTATCATGTGTGATACTGTCTGCTGAGCTGTGTATCTAATCCTATCATGTGTGATACTGTCTGCTGAACTGTGTATCTAATCCTATCATGTGTGATACTGTCTGCTGAGCTGTGTATATAATCCTATCATGTGTGATACTGTCTGCTGGGCCCTATATCTAATCCTATCATGTGTGATACTGCCTTCCGAGCCACTGTATCTAATCCTATCATGTGTGATACTGTCTGCTGAGCCTCTGTATCTAATCCTATCATGTGTGATACTGTCTTCTGAGCCAATGTATCCTATCCATAGTTTATAGGGTCGTAGTTCTATAGATTTGCTGTCTCCTATACACACACACAGACACACATGTTTTTGGGTGGACACATATATATTGGGGCTATTTCCCCTGACATTTTAAGTCCTTAGTGACGCCCCCGGCTGCTAGTGCTCATTGTTGGGTCACTTAGGAGACCCAGCGATGCAGCTGAAAGCTGCAGAGTGTCGGCCATGAGAAGTTTGCGGGTGGGGGGGACCCAATAAGAACTTTTGCATCGGGGCCCATGAGCCTTTAGCTATGCCCCTGATTACAGGTGTATGCAGTATATAGCGGTATTATATGTGAGTGTAGAATATAGCAGTATAATAGGTGTGCAGTGAATATAATGGTACTATATGTCTACGGTTATAGCAGTATTTTTTATACAAACAATATGTAGTGGTATTATATGTGTACACACCTATAACACCGCTACATAATGTACAGAGTATAAAGTGATTTGATTAATTATACTTGCAGCATATGTTGGACTCTATATGTACAATATATGGCAGCATTATATATATATATATATATATATATATATATATATATATATATACAGTACATGGGGGTATTATTCAGTCACTATGTGGTTATGGTGTGGTGGTATTATTCAGTAACAGTATGATATTATTATTCAGTCACTATGTGGTTATGGTGTGGGGGTGTTATTCAGTATCAGTATGGGGGTATTATTCAGTCACTATGTGGTTATGGTGTGGAGGTATTATTCAGTAACAGTATGGGGGTATTATTCAGTCACTATGTGGTTATGGTGTGGAGGTATTATTCAGTAACAGTATGAGGGTATTATTCAGTCACTATGTGGTTATGGTGTGGTGGTATTATTCAGTAACAGTATGGTGGTATTATTCAGTAACAGTATGGGGGTATTATTCAGTATCAGTATGGGGGTATTATTCAGTCACTATGTGGTTATGGTGTGGGGGTATTATTCAGTAACAGTATGGGGGTATTATTCAGTCACTATGTGGTTATGGTGTGGAGTTATTATTCAGTAACAGTATGAGGGTATTATTCAGTCACTATGTGGTTATGGTGTGGAGGTATTATTCAGTATCAGTATGGGGGTATTATTCAGTCACTATGTGGTTATGGTGTGGCGGTATTATTCAGTAACAGTATGGGGGTATTATTCAGTCACTATGTGGTTATGGTGTGGCGGTGTTATTCAGTATCAGTATGGGGGTATTATTCAGTCACTATGTGGTTATGGTGTGGAGGTATTATTCAGTATCAGTATGAGGGTATTATTCAGTCACTATGTGGTTATGGTGTGGTGGTATTATTCAGTAACAGTATGGAGGTATTATTCAGTCACTATGTGGTTATGGTGTGGTGGTATTAGTCAGTAACAGTATGGGGGTATTATTCAGTCACTATGTGGTTATGGTGTGGCGGTATTATTCAGTAACAGTATGGGGGTATTATTCAGTCACTATGTTGTTATGGTGTGGCGGTGTTATTCAGTATCAGTATGGGGGTATTATTCAGTCACTATGTTGTTATGGTGTGGCGGTATTATTCAGTAACAGTATGATATTATTATTCAGTCACTATGTGGTTATGGTGTGGGGGTATTATTCAGTAACAGTATGGGGGTATTATTCAGTCACTATGTGGTTATGGTGTGGTGGTATTATTCAGTAACAGTATGGGGGTATTATTCAGTCACTATGTTGTTATGGTGTGGCGGTATTATTCAGTAACTGTATGGGGGTATTATTCAGTCACTATGTGGTTATGGTGTGGCGGTATTATTCAGTAACAGTATGGGGATATTATACAGTCACTATGTGGTTATGGTGTGGCGGTATTATTCAGTAACAGTATGGGGGTATTATTCAGTCACTATGTGGTCATGGTGTGGTGGTATTATTCAGTAACAGTATAGTGGTATTATTCAGTCACTATGTGGTTATGGTGTGGCGGTATTATTCAGTAACAGTATGGGGGTATTATTCAGTCACTATGTGGTTATGGTGTGGGGGTATTATTCAGTATCAGTATGAGGGTATTATTCAGTCACTATGTGGTTATGGTGTGGTGGTATTATTCAGTAACAGTATGGGGGTATTATTCAGTCACTATGTTGTTATGGTGTGGCGGTATTATTCAGTAACTGTGTGGGGGTATTATTCAGTCACTATGTGGTTATGGTGTGGTGGTATTATTCAGTAACAGTATGGTGGTATTATTCAGTCACTATATGGTTATGGTGTGGTGGTATTATTCAGTAACAGTATGGGGGTATTATTCAGTCACTATGTGGTGATGGTGTGGTGGTATTATTCAGTAACAGTATGGTGGTATTATTCAGTCACTATGTGGTTATGGTGTGGTGGTATTATTCAGTATCAGTACGGGGGTATTATTCAGTCACTATGTGGTTATGCTGTGGTGGTATTA
This sequence comes from Rhinoderma darwinii, assembly GCF_050947455.1. Classification (NCBI taxonomy): domain Eukaryota; kingdom Metazoa; phylum Chordata; class Amphibia; order Anura; family Rhinodermatidae; genus Rhinoderma; species Rhinoderma darwinii. The sequence goes on along the minus strand of NW_027461846.1, from coordinate 19,942 downwards.
TTCAGTAACAGTATAGTGGTATTATTCAGTCACTATGTGGTCATGGTGTGGCGGTATTATTCAGTAACTGTATGGGGGTATTATTCAGTCACTATGTGGTTATGGTGTGGTGGTATTATTCAGTAACAGTATGGTGGTATTATTCAGTCACTATGTGGTTATGCTGTGGTGGTATTATTCAGTAACAGTATAGTGGTATTATTCAGTCACTATGTGGTCATGGTGTGGCGGTATTATTCAGTAACTGTATGGGGGTATTATTCAGTCACTATGTGGTTATGGTGTGGAGGTATTATTCAGTAACAGTATGGGGGTATTATTCAGTCACTATGTGATTATGCTGTGGTGGTATTACTCAGTAACAGTATGGGGGTATTATTCAGAAACAGTATGGGGGTATTATTCAGTAACAGTATGGAGGTATTCAGTAACAGTATTGATGTATTATTCAGTATCAGTATGGGGGTATTATTCAGTCACTATGTGGTTATGGTGTGGGGGTATTATTCAGTAACAGTATGGGGGTATTATTCAGTCACTATGTGGTTATGGTGTGGTGGTATTATTCAGTAACAGTATGGGGGTATTATTCAGTCACTATGTGGTTATGGTGTGGTGGTGGCCTAAGACCACCATCCTTCTTCCCTACGAAGAAGAAGCCAGCACCTACCGGAGAAGTAGAGGGGCGAATGTAATGTAAACCTTGGCTAGGCATTCCTGGATATACTCTTTCATGGCTTCACGTTCGGGACAAGAGAGATTAAATATCCTACCCTTAGGGAGCTTAGCTCCTGGTATCAAATCGATTGTGCAATCGTATTCTCTATGAGGAGGTAACACTTCGGAGGCTTTTTTAGAAAAAACATCGGCGAAGTCCTGAATAAACTCAGGTAGAGTGTTCACCTCCTCAGGGAGAGAAATAAAATTAACAGAAAAACATGACGTCATGCATTCATTACCCCATTTGGTAAGATCCCCAGTATTCCAGTTAAACGTGGGATTATACATCTGCAACCAGGGAAGGCCTAAAACCAAATCGGACGATAATCCCTGCATCACCAGTACAGAGCACTGCTCCAAATGCATGGAGCCAACAATGAGTTCAAAAACAGGGGTATGCTGCGTAAAAAAACCATTAGCAAGTGGAGTGGAGTCGATACCCACTACCGGGACAAGTTTAGGCAAATCAATCAATGGCATAGCTAGAGACATAGCAAATTCCACAGACATAATATTAGCAGAAGACCCTGAATCCACGAAGGCACTGCCGGTAGCAGACCTACTCTCAAAAGAGAGCTGAAAGGGAAGCAAGATCTTATTAGGTTTCATATTTACGGGAAATACCTGTGCGTCCAAGTAACCTCCCCGATGGTCACTTAGGCGCGGAAGTTCTTCTGGCTGCTTATTCTTACGCCTAGGACAGTTGTTTGTCATACCCACAGTAGAAGCAGAGACCATTCTTCCTGCGGAGCTCTCTACGTTGTTGGGGAGACACGGAGGCCCCGAATTGCATTGGTTCATCCAAGTTTTCCGTGGAAGAGCGAAGCAATGGAACCTCGGGTGCCATCATGGGGGAGCCAGAGGAGAAAGCACAAAAGCATTCAAGTCATCGTTTCCTGAGAAGTCGGTAAAGACGTACCGCTAAAGCCATAACCTGATCTAGAGAGTCTGAAGAGGGATAGCTAACTAACAGGTCTTTCAGGGCGTCGACAGACCCAATCTAAACTGGCACCTCAAGGCAGGGTCATTCCACCGAGAAGCTACACACCACTTCCTAAAGTCAGAACAGTACTCCTCAACGGGTCTCTTACCCTGACGTAAGGTCACCAGCTGACTCTCGGCAAAGGCAGTCTTGTCAGTCTCGTCATATATGAGCCCGAGAGCAGAAAAAAAAGATCAACAGAGGAAAGTTCAGGGGCATCAGGAGCCAAGGAGAAGGCCCATTCTTGGGGCCCGTCCTGGAACATAATTATACCCACTCGCTGGCTCTCAGAACCTGAGGAGTGGGGACTTAGGCGGAAATAGAGCCTACAACTCTCCCGAAAGGAGAAAAAAGTCTTCCGATCCCCTGAGAACCGGTCAAGCAACTTGAGGTGGGGTTCAATAGGTGAGGTGGGCCTCTGAGCCAGGGCTTTGACCTGTAGGGAGAGGCCCTGCATTTGCTGAGCCAGGGTCTCAAGGGGGTCCATAGTTGTGTCAAGGGACCAGGGTAGAAAAGGTATATGGGCCTGTGATTATGTAATGATGGGGTAGGGAAACAGACAAGTGAGCCCTAATCTACCCGCCACTCAGTATCTGCCTACTTGCACGGCCCGTCCTAGGCGATGGCGTACAACTGGGCGACGGTCCCTACGCTCAATATGTGCACGACAGACAAACCGACAAGGGTACACAGAAGCTAAGGGAAATGGGGCAGTTGCCCACGGCAACACCGTGAGCAGCAGGCGTAGTGAACGAGCTGAGTCAAACCAGGAGTGTACGAGGTACCAAACACAGAGCAGGAGCGTACTCAGTAAAGCCAGGGTCAAAATGAAGCAAGGTCAATAATAATAATAGCAGGAGCAGCAGAGCCAGGAAACAGGAAAGAATCACAGGCAAAGACAAGCAGGAAATGAAGGTATAAATAGATGGAGGGTGAGAGCTAGAACCGACTGGCCAGGCTGTGATAGGTTCTCCCACTCCTGAGCCTACCAGCCCTAGTGGTAGCAGATCGAGTCACTCTATCAGACCTAGAAGCAGGTGCAGACTGATTAACCACGGATGTCGACACAGAAGCTGTGTCTGGCAGATCCTTTACACCACGTTCCCGTGACCCAATGTGCCATGTCACAGCGTATTCAAATCATGGAAGCGTCCGGTCTACATGACTACCGACCGTCATGGTGTGCAAACCTTAGATAAAAATTTCGACATATAACTAACTAACTAACTCTAAACCTCATAAGGTAATTTTCTTTAGCTATTATACCAGGATGTAGGCGGAGGAGTAGGCTAAGAGAACGGAAAGTGGCCGAGGCGGGAGTTGGGCCAGAGTGAATATGACGCTTGACTGGGGTCTGGGAAGGGGAGGGGGAGAGAGACAGGTGGGAAGGTGGGAGCAGAGGGGCAACATAAAAAAAAATTATTAAACTGAATCTACTGCTTTAAAACTGTCACTCACCAAGTTGCAGAGCTGGCCGCTGCTTCTGGCCCCTGCATGGGTCCCATTCCTTTCTACAAACCAATTACCGCTGATCATAACCTTGATGAGCGGCGGCTGCCCACTTTATTTTACTATTTGGCCAGGCCCCTGACAGTAGTACCAGTGGTACTACCCTGATGGCAGGCCTGTTTGCAGGGGTACTAGCCAACTACGTCACGGATAACCCAAGTTTCAAGACCATTGAAAGTTATGGATTTTTGGCATCCCATGGAATATGGGAACAATAGGGAATTCTATCAGTAAGTATTCTGCCTGTTTCTTGGCTAATACTCCTAAAGCAATCCTTCTTCTAGCAGATTTTTTAACCCCTTCGCGCTCAGGTCAGTAATAGTACGTCCTGCTAAGTAGAACGTTCGCGCTCAGGTCAGTACTATTACTGACCTGAGTAAACACGGCGCCATTTAATCCCGGCGCGTGTCTGAGCTGTGATACCTGCTGTTTCCGACAGCAGGCTATCACAGCTTAGTGTGCAGGGACCGATCGCGATGGTCCCCGCCGATTAACCCCTTAGAAGCCGCGTTCAATAGCGATCGCGGCTTCTTAGGGGTTAAGCTGCCATCGCCGGCCTGCTACACGATAGCGGGCCGTGATGGCTACTATGGCAACCAGAATCCTAACAATGGACTCTGGCTACGCCATCGACGGAAGCCTAGTGGGTCCCGACAAAATCAGGACCCACTATGCTTGCTGTCAGCGAACAGCTGACAGCTCTAATACACTGCACTACGCATGTAGTGCAGTGTATTAGAATAGCGATCAGAGCCTCCTGCCCTCATGTCCCCTAGTGGGACAAAGTAAAAAAAGTGTAAAAAAGTAAAAAAAAGTTGTGTAAAAATAAGAAAATAAAAGATTTAAAAGTAATAAAAGTAAAAGTCCCCCTTTTTCCCTTATCAGTTTTTTATTATTAATAAAAATATATAAATAAACAAATAAACTATACATAATTGGTATCGCCGCGTCCGTAACGGCCTGAACTACAAAACTATGTCGTTATTTATCCTGCGCGGTGAACGCCGTAAGAGAAAATAATAATAAACCGTACCACAATCACAATTGTTTGGTCACTTCACCTCCCAAAAAATGGAATAAAAAGAGATCAAAAAGTCGCATGTACCTAAAAATGGTCCTGATCGAAACTACAGTTCGTTACGCAAAAAATAAGTCCTCGCACGACTTTCCTGATGGAAAAATAAAACAGTTATGGCTCTTAGAATAAGGTAACACAAAAAATAAATTATATTTTACAATGTATTTTATTGTGCAAACGCCATAAGACATAAAATAAAACTATAAACATCTGGTATCGCCGTAATCGTATCGCCGCGCAGAATAAAGTAAATATGACATTTATAGCGCACGGTGAACGCTGTAAAAAAAATTTAATAAAAAACAATAGTAAAATTGCTGTTTTTTTAGTCACCACGCCACCTAAAATTAGAATAAAAACTGATCAAAAAGTCGCATGCACCCCAAGAAAACTGCAATGGATTCCTCAAGGTCTCTAGTTTCCAAAAAGGGGTCACTTTTGGGGGGTTTCCACTGTTTTAGCACCACAAGACCTCTTCAAACCGGACATGGTGCCTAATAAATTAAATTAATTAAATGTCACCTCTACTTTGCTCTAAATTCCTGTGAAACACCTAAAGGGTTAATAAACTTTCTAAATGCTGTTGTGAATACTTTGAGGGGTCTAGTTTCTGAAATGGGGTGTTTGATAAGGGTGTCTAATATATGGGCCCCTCAAAGCAACTTCAGAACTGAGCTGGAAACGAAAAAATAAAATAAAAATGAGGCAATACTTCGCTTCTTACATTATACTCATAATGAGCCGTGCCCACCCCGAGATGACCCCAGTTTTGACCGTTTGTATAAACGGAGACCCCTATTAGCCCATTTCAGTGCCCGGTTTTCCCAAGCATTCACCCCCGAGAAGTGTATTTCTATAGATGAATCCCTGGTACATTTGAAAGGGAGGCTTCAATTCCGCGAGTACCTGCCGGGTAAGAGGGCAAGGTATGGCGTGAAGATGTATAAGCTGTGCGAGAGTGCATCCGGGTATACCTACAAATTTAGGATATATAAAGGGAAGGACACCAGTACTCAGCCCCCAGAATGCACCCCCTTACTGGGAGTTAATACAAAAATTGTGTGGGATTTGGTGCACCCACTGCTGGACCAGGGTTACCACCTCTACCTGGATAATTTTTATACCAGCGTCCCACTCTTCAACTGCCTCGCTTCCAGAAGTCCTGCGGCATGCGGCACGCGGCACTGCTAGAAGAAACCTGAGAGGCCTCCCTAAGACTCTGCTTGGGCAAACACTCAGAAGGGGTGAGAGCAGGGCACAATCTAGCAGCAACATATTGTGTGTCAAGTACAAGACCAGGGAGATGCCACACCAGTACCCATGTACCTGTACGAGGTACCAGTACAGGGACCCCCAAACTAGACTGCATCCTGGACTACAATAGGTACATGGGAGGGGTGGACTTGTCAGATCAAGTCCTGAAGCCTTACAGTACTTCTGGAAGCGGGGCCACAGGCATCGTACCAGGGCAACACTTTTTAGGAGAAGTTCCCCAAACTGGCAAGAAGGGAAAAAGTCAAAAGAGGTGCAGAGTCTGCTATAAGAGGGGGATAAGGAAGGACACAATATATCAATGTGACGCGTGTCCCGAAAAATTAGAGCTCTGTATGAAAGAGTGTTTTCAAATTTATCATCCATCCCTTTATTTTTAATTTACCCCAGTTTTACTCGCTCTGATCCACTTCGCACAGCTTACCCCTCCTCATCTTTCCCCTCTGAGCCCTGCAGCGTGCCCAGGCAGCTGATAACAGCCACATGTAGGGTATTGCCGTACCCGGGAGAGCCAACATTACAGTTTATGAGGTGTATATCTCCGGTGGCGCATGCTGGGCACAATATATCGGACACTGAATTGGCATATATGTTAAGAAAATTGCAAATTTCACTCTGCACCAACTGCTGCACATTATCTTTTACACAATACCTGTGGGGTCAAAATGCTCACTACACCTCTAGATGAATGCCTTAAGGGGTGTCGTTTTTAAAACGGGGTCACTTCTCGGGGGTTTCAACTGTACTGATACCTCAGGGGCTTCTGCACACACGACTTAGCACCAGAAAATTCCCAGTAGGCCACATGGTGGTCCTTTCCTTCTGAGCCCTCCCATGGGCCCAAACGGCAGTTTATCACCACAAATAGGGTATTGCCACACTCAGGACAAATTGGGCAACAAAATGCGGTATTTTATTCCTTGTGAAAATAAGAAATTTTGAGCCAAAACTACCTCTTATTGGAAAAAATTCCATTTTTTTGAATTCACAGCCCAATTCAAATAAATTCTGTGAAAAAACTGTGCGGTCTAAATGGTCACAACACCCATAAATGAATTCCATGAGGGGTTTAGTTTCCAAAATGGGGTCACTTCTGGTGGGTTTCCATTGCTTTGATACCTTTGGGGCTCTGCAAATGCGACATGGCACCCGAAAACCAATCCAGCAAAATCTGGGCTCCAAAGAACACATAGCGCTCCTTTCCTTCTGAGGCCTCCCATGGGCCCAAACGGCAGTTTATCACCACAAATGGGGTATTGCCGCACTCAGGACAAATTGGGCAACAAATTGGGGTATTTTATTCCTTGTGAAAATAAGAAATTTTGAGCCAAAACTACCTCTTATTGGAAAAAATTACATTTTTTTGAATTCACAGCCCAATTCAAATAAATTCTGTGAAAAAACTGTGGAGTCTAAATGGTCACAACACCCATAAATGAATTCCTTGAGGGGTGTAGTTTCCAAAATGGGGTCACTTCTGGTGGGTTTCCATTGCTTTAATACCTTTGGAGCTCTGCAAATGTGACATGGCACCCAAAAACCAATCCAGCAAAATCTGTGCTCCAAAGAACACATAGCGCTCCTTTCCTTCTAATACCTCCCATGGGCCCAAACGGCAGTTTATGGCCACAAATAGGGTATTGCCGCACTCAGGACAAATTTGGCAACAAAATGGGGTATTTTATTCGTTGTGAAAATAAGACATTTTGAGCCAAAACTACATCTTATTGGAAAAAAGTTTTTTTTTTAAAATTCACAGCCCAATTCAAATAAGTTCTGTGAAAAAACTGTGGGGTCTAAATGGTCACAACACCCATAAATAAATTCCTTGAGGGGTTTTGTTTCCAAAATGGGGTCACTTTTGGTGGGTTTCCATTGCTTTGATACCTCTGAGGCTCTGCAAATGCGACATGGCACCCGAAAACCAATCCAGCAAAATCTGGACTCCAACAAACACATAGCGCTCCTTTCCTTCTGAGGCCTCCCATGGGCCCAAACAGCAGTTTATCACCACAAATGGGGTATTGCCGCACTCAGGACAAATTGGGCAACAAAATGGGGCATTTTGTTCCCTGTGAAAATAAGAAATTCTGATCAAAAATGACATCTTATTGGAAAAATTGTCATTCTTTTAATTTCACAGCCAAATTCAAATACGCGCTGTGAAAAAACTACGGGGTCAAAATGGTAACAATAACCATAAATTAATTCCTTGAGGGGTGCAGTTTCCAAAATGGGGTCAGTTTTGGGGGATTCCTACTGTTTTGGCACCTCAACACCTCTCCAAACCTGGCATGCTGCCTAAAATATATGCTAATAAAAAAGCACCACCAAAATGCACTAGGTGCTTCTTTGCTTCTGGGGCTTGTGTTTTAGTCCACGAGCGCAGTAGGGCCACATGTGGGACATTTCTAAAAACTGAAGAATCTGGACAATACATATTTAGTAGTGTTTCTCTGGTAAAACCTTCTTTGTTACAGAAAAAAAATAGAATAAAATTGAAATTCAGAAATAAAAACGAAATTTGCAAATTTCACCTCCACTTTGCTTTAATTCCTGTGAAATGCCTGAAGGGTTAAAAAACTTTCTAAATGCTGTTTTGAATACTTTGAGGCGTCTAGTTTTTAAAATGGGGTGCTTTATGGGGGTTTCTAATACATAGGCCCCTCAAAGCCACTTCAGAACTGAACAGGTACCTTAAAAAAAAGGCTTTTGAAATTTTCTTAAAAATATGAGAAATTGCTGTTTATGTTCTAAGCCTTGTAACGTCCAAGAAAAAGAAAAGAATGTTCAAAAAACGATGCCAATCTAAAGTAGACATATGGGAAATGTGAACTAGTGACCATTGTGGGTGGTATAACCGTCTGTTTTTCAAGCAGATGCATTTAAATTCTGAAAAATGCTATTTTTTCTAAATTTTCTCTAAATTTTGCAATTTTTCTCAAATAAAGACTGAATATATCGACCAAATTTTACCACGAACATGAAGCCCAATGTGTCACGAGAAAACAATCTCAGAATCGCTTGGATAGGTTTAAGCATTCCGACGTTATTACCACATAAAGTGAAATATGTCAGATTTGAAAAATGGGCTCTGAGCCTTAAGGCCCAAACTAGGCTGCGTCCTTAAGGGGTTAAAGATTCTTTACATGCGGTGCTTGGTTTCGCCACAAGTTTGCGATATGTCAATTCATTGTCTAAAATGGTATGAATGTGTCTGGGATATAAACAGGAATCTAGAACAACTCCTGCTCCTTAAGATATGGAGGACACAGTTATACGCTGGATATATGGTGAGCACCTCTGTGTTTTTACCTTTAGCCCTTATGTGTATATAGTGAACCTTTTAGATGGTTAATCTTTACCCGCTAAGGTGGAAGGGTTGGTTCCAATGCCTAGTTATGGTGGTGTCTGAGGAAATAAAGGTCCTTTTAGACGTCCCGATACTGACCATGAAAACCAGCGCCAATCGACGATACAGCGTGTCACAAGGAGCAATCATCGGTAATGTATGGGGGCAAACAATCGTTACTACACCAGACCCCGCACCGATCTGCCAGTCCAGCTGCCTCCGGGCACTGGACAAAAATACCGGAAGCAGATGGCTCCGATCACTGCATAGCGGCCGTTCGGCAGAACTGCAGCTCGGCCTCAATTCTTTGACCGGAGCCGTCTGCTTCCGACAGTGTTGTCCGGTGCCCGGAGGCAGCTGGAGTGGCGGATCGGTGCGGGGTCCAGGTGTCGGTCATGCACCGATCATATACTGTTGACCTATCCAGTGGATAGGTGATCAGTTGTCAGAACGTGGAAAACCCGTTTTAAAGGGAAGGTGTCACGGAATTTTTTTTTTTAATATATAATATTGCTTTTAGTATGTCATTAAAATAAATTTTATTTATTTGTGTTTTTGTGTTGTACTTTTTTCTTTCTTTTACTTATCTATGGGGGCTGCCATTTTTTTTTTCATCTCTGTATCTGTACATTCACTATAGCGTATGCCGTCTGTGTGGGAATGGCGCATGCGCCACTCCCACACAGACCAAAAGGAAGGTCTTTGGTAGAACGACATCCGGCGCCATTTTCATGTGGACCGGAAGCCACGGTCGGATAGTAAGATGACGACTTCCGGTCGCGGCTTCCGGCCATATGTTGAAGGCAGCGCAGACGCAGGGACTAGGAGCGGCAGGGCGGAGGCGGCAGCAGCGGCCGGAGCAGGTAAGTTATGTTTGTGTATGTGATGTGTGTGTATGTTAGTGTTATACTGTCTGCTGTCTCTAATCCTTCTACACTGTGCATTCGCTCATAAAATGGCGGCACACAGTGTAGGAGTTTTGAACATTCAACCCCCTCCTTTCTCCTGGCCCTAGCTAGGATAAAGGAGGGGGGATTCTGTGAGGACACTAGAGCGAGTGTGTCTACTACAAATTTTCAGCATAAGGCAATGATGTTCCTTTACCACATGCCAATGCTGCAATTTTGGGAATTGCTTCCTCTAGTGACCAGCAAATGGAAATGTTATAAATTAGAATCTAATTTATAATATTTCCTGACTTGTGAAAAATGAAAATAATTAAAACAATGTGTAATCATTTATATACTAACTGTTTAACTGAAAAAAATATAAAAAATTCTAGCGACACATTCCCTTTAATACTGGCGTTTCATACACCAGTCCTATTAAACAGTTTGCTGGAGTAAGATGCAACACATTTATTAACAGGCGAACGACTCTTAATAAATGTGTCGCATCTTTTATCTGCAACGCGGCCTGTCATCAGTACTTTCTACGTGCTGCGGCCTGCTGTAAGAGCCTGAGGGAATCCGGGAGGGAGAATCGGAGTGGTGAGGTAAGTACATTTTTTAAATGTATTTTATTGTCTGATTGGGGGGGCAAACAGTCTGATTGGGGGGGGGGGTATGGGTCTGGCACGGACCTTTGCCTTGTTATGCCCCCCAGAGATAAATCTGGGCCGCACTATACATATAGAGTTCTGCTATAATTTACATCGGTTACTGTTGTAAACATGGCCGGCCTTAGCTATGTTCGACCAGTGCGGTCGCATAGGGCGCCTGCCGCCAAACGGCAAGGGGGGCACCAGCGGGTGTGTGTATCCCCGCGCCGTTGCAACTACCAGCGGGGATACACATGTTAACTGCAGTCGCACCCGGGCACTTCTTCACTTAGTGGCCATCGCTACCGCTGTAGCAGCCATAGCAGTTGCTAGCGGTGACACCGGGCATGAGGGCGGTGGCGCCGCTAGCAGCTGCTGTGGCTGCTATAGCGGTAGCGACGGCACTATAGCAGAGCAGGGAGATATCTCCCTGCTCTGCTGTCTACTAGCGCCACTGTAGCTCCCTTCAGCTACAGTGGCGCTAGTAGACAGCAGAGCAGGGAGATATCTCCCTTGCTCTGCTATAGTGCCCCCCTGTAGATATCAAACCCCCCCCCCCTTCCAGGATAGCGCCACCGTAGCTCCCTGAAGGAGCGGAATCACCGCGTGAACGGGGATTACGGTCCTAGGGCGCTACTTGATGCCTCTGTCCATATATGGACAGTGACATCAGGGAAAACTCCTGAAGCGGAATCCCCAGTCACAGCATTGCAGACTCTATGATCGGGGATTCCACTCCAGGAGAAGCTAATGACGTCATGGACACAGATGTCAGGAGCATCTCCTGGAGTGGAATCGACGTTCATAGCGTCTGCAACGCTGTGACCGGGGATTCCGCTTCAGGAGTTTTCCCTGATGTCACTGTCCATATATGGACAGAGGAATCAAGCAGCGCTCCAGGACCGGAATCCCCGGCCACACGGGGATTCTGCTCCTTCAGGGAGCTATGGTGGCGCTATCTTTACTGGAAGGAGCGGGGGTTGCTATCTACAGGGGGGCTGTGGGCTGTGTGGCACTACATACAAAGGACAACTGTGCAGGAGCACACAAAATACCCAGCTTTCCTGGGTATCAAAAAAAAAAAAAGTGTGGAAATAAACTAAGATATAACTTTTATTTAATTTAGCTAAAAGGATTAATCCTTTACTCAGACTAAATAAAAGTTATAACTTAGTTTATTTCCAGACATTTATTTGATAGCTGGGAAAGCTGGGTATTCTGTGTGCTCCTGCACAGTTGTCCTTTTTTGAATGTCTATTGCCCACCAGCTATCGGTCATTTCGTAGTCCTTGCACTACCTACAAGGGAGCTGTGGGCTGTGTGGCACTACCAATCAGGGGCTGTGGGCTGTGTGGCACTACCAACCAGTGGGCTGTGTGGCACAACCTACTAGGGGGCTGTTTGGCACTACCTACAAGGGGGCTGTGGGCTGTGTGGCACTACCAACCAGGGGGCTGTGGACTGTGTGGCACTACCAACCAGTGGGCTGTGTGGCACTACCTACCAGGGGGCTGTGGGCTGTGTGGCTCTACCAACCAGGGGGCTGTGGGCTGTGTGGCTCTACCAACCAGGGGGCTGTCGGCTGTGTGGCACTACCAACCAGTGAGCTGTGTGGCACTACCAACCAGGGAGCTGTGGGCTGTGTGGCACTACCAACCAGGGGGCTGTGGGGCACTACCAACCAGGGGGCTGTGTGGCACTCCCTACTAGGGGGCTCTGGGTTGTGTGGCACTCCCTACCAGGTGTCTTTGCGACACTTCCTACCAGGGGGCTGTGCGGCACTCCCTACAGGGGGCTGTGCGGCACTCCCTACAGGGGGCTGTGTGGCCCTCCCTACAGGGGGCTGTGTGGCACACTCAACCGGGGGCTGTGTGACGCTATCTACAAGGGGGCTGTGTGGCGCTATCTACAAGGGGGCTTTGTGGCGCTACCTACAAGGGGGCTGTGTGGCGCTACCTACAAGGGGGCTGTGTGGCGCTACCTACAAGGGGGCTGTCTGGCGCTACCCACAAGGGGCTGTGTGGTGCTACCTACAAGGGGCTGTGTGGCGCTACCTACAAGGGGCTGTGTGGCGCTACCTACAGGAGGAATCTGTGAGTGGGGGTCTGATGGTCATTTTACTGAGTGGTGGGCTGATGGTCATTTTACTGTGAGTGGGGGTTGATGGTCATTTTTCTGTGAGTGAGGGGCTGATGGTCTTCAAGTGGTTTCCACCTCTGACCTCCAATTGAAATTAATAGGAGGCAGAAGATACCTGCGGCGCTCGTTTGGAGCTTTTTTTCCTGCGTCTTTTGCATTCGCTTCAACAGCTTAAGAAAAAACACAAAAAAAAGGTCACACAACGCTGTCAGTTGCTGAAGGAATTTTGAGGCAGATTTTTTTTGCCTAACAAAAAACGTGTGTGAACATGCCCTACGAGTGGAGTGCTTGTTCTTAGCCGTTTTCTGTCTTTCTCAAAACAATTTTTGGTAGGGGGGCCCTGAGGAAATTTTGTTTTTCCAGTGCTGCCTTGAGTCCGAAAAGGTTGGGAAACTCTGTACTAGGGTCCTGTCATGGGAACGGGGCCTAGGTGAGTACAATTTATGTTTTTGTTAGGGGGCACTGCCTACAAGTGGCAGGTGCGGGGACTGTATGGCACGATCTACAAGGGGGAGGTGGGGGACTGTATGGCACTGTCTACAAGGGGGAGGTGTGGGGGCTGTATGGCACAATCTACAAAAAGGAGATGGGGGATTATGGCACTGTCTACAGGGAGGCTATATGGCAAAATCTACAGGGGGGCATTATACTGTGTGGGGGCCACTAAGCGGATATTATACTGTGTAGGGGTACTACAGGGGGCATAATACTGTGGGCACAATTAGAGGACAAAATACTGTGTCCTTGAAGGGGTTGTAATATATTATTAAATATTATTATTATACTGTATGGGGGCACTAAAGGGGCATTATAATTGTTTTATGGGGCATTTTTTTTTAATGATGGGGTGGGGCGCCGAAAGATCATTTCGCACAGGGCACCGTCTATCCTAGGGCCGTCCCTGGTTGTAAATGATAGTAAAATTGTTGCCCATTTCTGCTAAGCCCTGCCCATTTTTTGCCCCCAAAAATTTTGACATTTGCGCATTTTGTGAATTTTCTACGCTAGTAAACTGTTGTAGAAAGGTTAATATATTCCCCCCAAAGGCTACAGACCGTAATACAATATCTTAACGTAAGGATGTGTACACTTAATTGTGCAGCAACGCTTGTTGTCTCCATTCTATGTCAGTGTGGGAAGTAGATGTCCGGCCTTATGATTTTGTGATATGTGATAGACCCAAAATCCCAAGCACTAAACCAAAGAAAGCACAGGCCGGACGGACCCTGCCACAGTGGAGGGTAGGCCAGACATGACGGGGATAAGAGGGAGGATCGTGTCACAGCCAAAGGGGAGGGTTAGTGGAGGGGGTGGGTCTAGGAGAGGGAGGGGATCCGGTGAGGGTTAGCAAGAAGTGCGCTGACTTCCCGGTCATTTGGTGGGGAGCAGCGCACGGAGTAAGACATCCATCCACGCATCTCCCATCCGGCGGCCATCTTACCTCATGTCAGCGCAGCAGTTCATTGAGCAGATGCGGGCGGCGGCTGCTGCATTCGGCCCCACCTGGTTGGAGGAACAAGCTGCAGCGGTGGCCAACGGTACCTTCGGCTGTCTCTCCTCCGCTCCGGGCCCGGCGCTCGCATCCTCCAAAAAAGCCTAAGCCCCGACGTGGCTCCTCGGACTCGGCGCCGCAGAGGGAGCTTTGTGAGGGACCCTCCGGCTCGGGCGTCTGGCAGCACTGATACTGCAGCCAGTGCCAGGGTCGGGAGGAATCCCGCTTCGCGGCGGAGTCCAGCGGAGGTGGGGGGGGTGCGGCCTCTACTTCCGGTCACCCCTCCACTCACCAGTTCTACGCCGGCTTACCATGGTTCGGATGGCTGCCCCTGGTGATGTGCCGGCTGGGGGTGGAGCCCCACGGCAATCCGGAAGAAACAAGGGACCTGCATTGGGCTGCAGGCCTAGGTCGTCCGTTTCGAGGGTGACTCCCGGGCGGCGAGCTGCCGGACCTCCGGTGCCGGTCGACTGCCAGAGAGAGAGCTTGGGAGCCTGCCCCTCCCCCACCTCGGTTCCTGCCGTTGATCACACCTGTGCGTGCTGCCATGGATCGGGGACCAGATCTGCCGAAGACCTTGAGGATGGGGAGCTTCGTGGACAGGACGATCCAGCTGATGGGTCCACAGCGCCTGAGCAGCTCGGTGAGTCGTTTTCACTGTCTTTACCTTTTCCTGCTATACTTATGTCTCCTGTTTCAGGGGAGGGTTCCGCGGTTGGGGAGCGGGTATGTGATGTGGGGCCTGGGTTTGTGAATGTTGGGGGTGGGGGGTATAGTCTGCGAGAGTTGGTCGGTTGCGTTAAGGAATTGTTAGGTCTCGCGGTCTCCTGTGGCGGCGTGGGTGGGGGCTGGTGGGGTAGGGTTTAATGCCCCGGCGGCGGTCGCTACGAGTGTAGGAGCAAATACGGAATCCGTGGCTGTGTCTGTTCAGACCGACTCGGCGGCGGCGGTTGATGGTGTTCGGTTGGATGATAAAGCCAGGGGGAGGTTTATGTGTGTTTTGAAGGACCTTTGGGGGCAAACATGAAGCAGGAAGTTCGGGAAAAAATTTGGAACGACGAGTACGTGGAAATTTTTTCATTGTTGCCCCTGGAAAAATGTAATCTGTAGAAGGGGTAGCGAGATGAGAGTAAGAAGGAGGAGGAGGAAAAGCATTGTTACCGCCTTATCCCTAAGACATTTGTTAACTGGTTGCAAGCGTTCGCCATTTTGGCCAGTGTTATTGGTGAAAAGGCTCTGGAACATTGCTCCCCCCTGTTTTGCTATATGGATGTCATCGGGGAAGCCCATAGGGTATATGGGGGGGTAGCTTGGCTACGTTATGATGAGCAGTTTAGACAACGGAAGGCGGTTCGGCTCAATATTAGGTGGGACCACAAGGATATTGCCCTGTGGTTACGGGTAACGGCTCCGGTTCGACCGGGCCAGTCCTTTCCCGGGAGCGGGGGGGGGGGGGGGGCAGCAGTCTGGTCAATCCAGCTCAGGGGGCAACGTAAAGCTCGGGCTGTGCTGGCAATACAATGAGGGACAGTCTAAATTCGGTGCAGGTTGCAAGTTCAAGCACCTTTGTTCTCAATGCAATGGGGCATCCCATGGGGCATCTAAATGCTTGTGCAAGGGAAAACGAGGTGGGGGAGGGGGTTTTAACGCCAGTCATGGGGGTGACGCCAGTGAAGCTGGAAAGGATGGTCAGGTTTCTAAAAAGTTATCCGGACAGGGCCAGCGCGCAGTTGTTGTTTGATGGTTTTAATGTGGGTTTTTGTATCCCCTCCTCTCCACACAGTGTCCCCTTTTCCATAAAAAATCTGAAGTCAGCTTACCAGCATCCTGACGTGGTTAGGGAGAAGTTGGCAAAAGAGGTGGATTTGGGGCGCATGGCGGGGCCCTTTAGTTCTCTCCCCATCCCGGGTTTGGTCGTCTCCCCGCTGGCGGTTGTTCCCGAAGACAAATACCGTTTGATTCACCATTTGTCTTATCCCAAGGGCTTGTCGGTTAATGACGGGATAGATCGGGATCTTTGCTCGGTCGTGTATACGTCATTCGACGCGGCGGTGCAGTGGGTGCGTTTCCATAGTAGGGGGGCGTTAATGGCCAAGACGGATGTCAAGGCGGCTTTTCGGCTGTTGCCTGTGCATGCGGATAGTCAGCGTTTACTGAGGTGTTTTTGGGGGGGAGGTTTTTATGTGGATCGGTGTCTCCCCATGGGTTGTTCCATTTCTTGTGCGTACTTTGAGGCGTTTAGCTCATTTTTGGAATGGGTGGTCAAATCTGTGGCGTTGGTGGATTTGATCATTCATTATTTAGACGATTTCTTGTGCGCAACGATCTTGGGGCCTGCCAGTTCCGTTAGTTGGTTCGGGACATAAAACACGATCTGTTGCACCTGTGGTCGTTGTACCCGAACTTGATCACGGTGTGGTCGGATATTGTGCCTAGAAAATCCTGGCGTTTGGCACGGTCGGTGGAGCGGATCAACAAAGCCAGAATAATAGTTAACAGGGCGGTGTCTGCAGAGGCGGATTATCATTAGGGCGGTTCGGGCTCCCAGGGGGCCCAAAGCCAACCAAACCCCCTCATGCCCAGTGGCGTCGCTAGCCCTGGAGGGAGCCCCGATTCCTGGACTGCACCTGTCATCAGACGAACGGAGCTTCGACGCCTACTTAGCAGCCGTGGTCTGTGCTGCAATCTCTCCCTGTGCTGCTTTTAGAAGTTCCCCCTCCAGCCCCCCTTCCCTGCTCTAAACATCTCTCCTCCTGCTGCTAGCTGTCGGGACATGGGGGAGGGGAGACTGTCGGCGGGGTCTGTGTCGGGCTGTGAGCAGGAGAAGAGCTGCAGTGAAGACTCACAAATATCCTACATAAAAGGTAAGTTCATGTGTGTTTACAATGTGTACTTTATATGTGTATAATGTGCATACTCGTGTGTGTTTACAATGTGTACTTTATATGTGTATAATGTGCATACTCGTGTGTGTTTACAATGTGTACTTTATATGTGTATAATGTGCATACTCGTGTGTGTTTACAATGTGTACTTTATATGTGTATAATGTGCATACTCGTGTGTGTTTACAGTGTATACTTTATATGTGTATAATGTGCATACTCGTGTGTGTTTACAATGTGTACTTTATATGTGTATAATGTGCATACTCGTGTGTGTTTACAATGTGTACTTTATATGTGTATAATGTGCATACTCGTGTGTGTTTACAATGTGTACTTTATATGTGTATAATGTGCATACTCGTGTGTGTTTACAGTGTGAACTTTATATGTGTAGAATGTACATACTCGTGTGTACTTTATATGTGTATAATGCGCATACTCATGTGTACTTTATATGTGTATAATGTGCATACTCGTGTATACGTGCGCGTGTGTATGTATATAAAAAGCACCATTTCCTGCATTTTTGCTGCAGAAAATGTTGCGTATTTTGCGTTTTTCTCAATGTTGGGAGATGGTGATGCAGCATTTCAGTCACTAGCCGCAGCAGGAATTGACATGCTGCAGTACGAGAAATACGCACCGCAGGACAAAATGTCTGGTCGGAAATTTTACGCAGCTTCTGGATGAGATTTGGTAAATCTCACTCACTTTGCTGCTACCGTATTCTGCGTATTTTCCGGGCGGAAAATACGCAGCAATTCCGATAGGTGTGGACAAGCCCGAATACAGTAGCAGCAGAGTAGATTAGATGTAAACAATTCTCATCACACGCTGCGTAAATGATAAGTGGGGAAAAAAAAAGCTCAGAAATTGACCTGCGGTGCGTTTTTTTATTCCGCAGCATGTCAATTGTATTTGCGTAAACGCTGCTCATTTGTTTCGGGTTTTCCCCATTTAATTCAATGGGGAGGTAAAACCTGCAACAGATAACAGATGTTATGTAAAAACGCAATTTAGAAAAAATAAAAATCTTATACTTGCCCAGAATTCTGTTTCTTCGTCCGGGCCGGCCTCCTGGGATGACGTTTCACCCCTTGTTACCGCTACAGCCAATCACAGACTGCAGCAGTCATATTGGATAAAATGTCATCCCAGGGCTGCAGTGTAGCGACGCTGTGTAGCACTATATACAAGGGGGGGGAGCGCTGTGTGGCACTATATATAAGGGGGAGGGCTGTGTGATGCTATCTATAGGGGGCTGTGTGATGCTATCTATAGGGGGCAGTGTGACGCTCTCTACAGGGGGTTGTGTGTGTGTGGTTCTATCTACAGGGGGGGTGTGTGTGGCTCTAGCTACAGGGGGGTGTGTGTGGCTCTATCTACAGGGGGGTGTGTGTGGCTCTATCTACAGGGGTGTGTGTGTGTGTGTGTGTGTGTGTGTGTGTGTGTGTGTGTGTGAGTGTGTGTGTGTGGCTGTAGCTACAGGGGGTGTGTGTGTGGTGCTGTCTACATGGGGGGTTGGGGCTGTGTCCCTGCACAGTGTGATACTGTCAGTATGTAGGGACACAGCCCTGTGAAAGGGGAATCGTAACACCCATTTGTTAATGCTTGTGCAAAAAGGTAGTGTTAGAAATGGTTACGGCGCGGCAGGGTGGCGGTGGAGAAGGGGGGCCCAAGTTTGGATAACAGCCCAGGGCCCATGGTCTTCTTAATCCGCCACTGGGTGTCTGCATTTGTTGCACGGAATGGTGGCATATGTGTTCGGCACTGGGACTTGGAAGCTGGAGTTGGAGCGTATTGGAGTGCAGATGGTGTCACCTGAATGGTGTGGGAACAGATTTGTGGTGCTTGGGCTTGCAGGATGGCATTGAGAGGGCTATTTTGTTGGGGCGGAACTCTCAGGCTTGAGGGGGTCAAGGCCTGTTCGCTGTGGCTGGGGAGTCCTTGGAGTTAGACAAATAATTATGGGGTGGCGGATGCATCGTGGGTATGGATCCCCTTGGGTTTTAAAGATGAAAGGACACTGTCTGGCGGTTGGATAGTGTGGTTTCCTTAGGGTGTTATCCCTTGGGAGAGGTGGCAGTTACCTTACGGCATCTGCCAGGAATATTGGTGCTTCTGAGCCGGGTTTTTACGGCTGGGGGTAAAATGGTGGGGCAGATAGCCGGTAACATAAAAAGTTAATGATAGCTCCAAGGACTTCTCCTAGTCTATGTGTTAATGTTTGTTTGTCAGTGGTGTCTGACGTGTTTGGGTTATAATTTATGGTTCGTGCATTATTGATTTATTATTGTTTTTGTTAATAAATAATATGGATATTATTTATTTATGGTTAATTGAGTTAACTAACTTTTATATTTATTTCTTAATAAAATGGCTGCTGTGGCCACTTTATCCAAACCCTCGGAGTCGAGTCTTCATGAGAGAAAGGTGTGGGTTATGAATGGCGAACAGATATATAGGTAAGTGTAATTTGCATACACATACATCACTCGACTTACCCCAAGTCATGCAAAATAAAGACACAAAACATTATAATTGGGTGTTAAATGGTCAAAACTTTTATTATATTATATGACCAAACCCAAAATGGCAAACCTCCGAGTCACGAAGAGTCACCCTCCAGCACGCAGGAAAGGAAAAAACCCCTGTGGGGGAAACCTCTAGGGAAACCATGGCTGGAGGATTGCCCTTCCTCTGGGCTTAGCAGGTGCCAAAATATCATTTGTAACAGAATTTGTACGTTTTCTCAGATTTTCAAGGAAAGACAATACAATGAACGAACAACATAAAACACATAAATCGGCTGATCTGGTTGGCTAGGCGGATGTCTCTCTTCCTGGGCACCCATTAAAATGAATGGGCGATCCACGGATGAGACGGGTCCTCCAGATGCCTCCTTGTAGCACCTGTCTCCGCTCCGGCTAATAGGGGGGGATCTCCTGCTGGAAACCCCCCTCTACTACA